>NC_142034.1:101897273-102050131 GCF_982192425.1 Myodes glareolus | reverse complement strand
ACAGGCAACAACCATAGTGCTTAAATGTCAAAGCTCAATCTTGTCTTTCTGAGACAATGTTTCCTCCTCTTGTCTTCTGGAGAAAAGTACATTGGAAAGATAGATGGAAGATCTGAGAGGCATGGAAAGGAGCAGGGGACTTATTCAGGGCTGGCAATGCTGGATGGGAAGCAAAGGCAGACGGCAGAAGGGGACAATCAAGTCACTCAACATTTTGTATCTATCAGTGTGTCTCAGTTTTAATGTGTTTACACATCAGCTAATGACCTGAGCTCCTGGCTGTGTATAATCTGGCATGGGGCCAGAGATCCTGTGTTTCCAATAAGCCTCAAATGATGCTGATGCTGGCAGATTAAGGACTGCACTTTGAAGAAGAATACTGAATACTGTAAAATCGCAGCAGACAGTCATCTCTCAGACTTGCCTCCTCCAAACCCCTGGAACAGAAGCTGGGTGTGCGGCAGGACACAGAGATGTTATTAGAGAGGATAGCTCTATTCCTCAAACTCCAATTCTATTCCAAGGGCTTTCCCTGCCCTGGCATTTGTCTCATCTCTCCTAACCTGAGTGATGGTGAAATTGTAGCTCAGAGAAAACTGGGCCTTCTCATTGAATTTGGTTACTTGCCTTACCCAAGTGTGTGTCCGTGTTATAAATTCCAGTGTATCAGATTGAACTGTATTTGAAGGCAGAGTCTTGAAAGTGGTGATTGTGTGAAAATGAGGCCACATGGATGTGCTCTGACTCAAGATACACTTATCAGAAGAGAGCAGAACACAGAAATGCACAAGGAGAAGGCTGTGTGAAGACACAGTGGGAAGAGCTGTCTAGACACAGACACACGTAGTGACATCTCAACTGTATTTTAATAAATAAAGACCGTCTGAAGATCTGAGAGCAAAGCAGTCCCACTGGTCAGCTTTACAGGCCAGATTATGGTGACTCACACCTTTAATCCTAGCAGCCACACTAGTTGCCATAGAAACCGAGTGGTGCATGCCTTTAATGACAGTGGTGCATGCCTTTAATGATGACTTTAATCCCAGCTCTAGAGAGGGTTATAAAATGGGGAAGACAGCTCTCAGACACAGTCTCCTTCTGAGATTCCAGGAGGCAGGATCACCATTTCAGACTGAGATTGAGGAAAGAGCTAGTGCCTGTTTGTTTTGCTTTTCAGATCTTCAAGTTGAATCCTAATATCTGACCCTGAGTTTTTATTAATTGTGCTAGACACACACATGGTAGGGGTGGGGGTGTGGGAGAGAAGGCACTCAAAAGAAACTAACCCTACTGGTATCTTGGTTTCCAACATCCAGCCTCCAGACCTGTACAAGAATGAACATCTACTGCTAAAAGAGCCAAGTCTGTGGTCCTTGGCTGAGGAAGTGCTAGCACCCACCTACTATGCTCCAATCTTGGTGCTAATTCAACACCAGGCATGGTGACAAATGTAGATGGACCTAGATGCATGTCACTGACCTAAGAGCTTTAAGCAGGAAGATAAGCAGATAAATTCAAAATTTCCAAAGTAAAACAAGCTTCCCGAGGCTGACCTAAGCCTTGCAGTGTAACTGCAGAATTGGTTCAGCTCTAGACTGCTCCTATTACAGGACATAAATCCGCGAGTTTCCCCGACCGCACAAACTTCCTAAGGACTGCTGGTGAGCCCAAGAATATTGAAGACTGGAGGGGAAAGTAGGGCTGAAGCCTCAGGCTGTACAGAGTGCAGTGACTACCCTCAGATGCAGAGATTGAGAACAATGAAGATGTCAAGTCCACAAATGTCAAGTCACGACTGTTTCCAAAGAACTCAGTCTTATAGAGTGTTATGGTTGGAGTGTGAAATGTCTCCCATGGACTCATGTTTGAGTTCTTGGTGTCTTGCTTGTAGTGTTGTTTCAGAAAGTCATGGGACCTTATTTTTTAAGGCTTGAAACATATCTATGGCCCGTCTTCATTGGGCACCACGCCGAGTGTTGAGATAATAACACAAAAATTGGAGCACAGTCGGTGGGTGTTACCATGTTCCCAGTGAAGGACCACAGACTAGTCACACAGACTCGGCTCTCTCAACTGCCATGGTGGAGCCTAACTGGTGGGAGTGGATCCCTGCTGGGCTAGCCCTGTCATGTCATAGCCTGTGCCGGTTACTTCTGCTACTGCAATAAAAATTTCATGCCCCAACAACCTCAGAAAGAAACAATTTAGTGTGACTTCCCGTGTCCGGGGGCTGGAGTCCAGACTGGCACGGACAGTGTGACATCCTGTCGATGGCTGTTGATATTTTCTATTCACACACAGGAATCCGAGAAAGAAAACAATAAGTGGGGTGGGGCTATAAACTCTCAAATTCTGCTCTTCCAGATGCTGAAGATTCCCTAACCCCACAAACAGTGTCGCTATTCTGTGACAAAGATGGGATCTCTGTGGGTCATTTGTCTTCCAAACCACCACACAGCCTTCCTGTCTGCTTTCTACTTCCTGCTTGTGACCAGCAGCCTCACACTCCTACCACCATGTTAACACCCTCCTGATGGGCTATATCCCCTCCGTCTGTGAGCTAAAGTAACCTCCGCCTTCCTCAAGGGCTTTGGTGGACAATTTTTGTCACAAGCAACAAGAAAAACAGTACAAGGAGGAAACTGCTGTCAGTGAAGCATCTCAGAGGTGGTAACATTTAGCCGGGTACCCAAAGGATGCGTGGGGATTTTTGGCTCTTCTGGGATAAACTGGATCCCATATTCTGATTCATGCACTGATATTCTAACTCCCAGTACAGTAGGTCCTCCCAGTTTTCATAGTTTAATTCTCAATTACTTTAGTTACTTGTGGTCAACTATGATCTGAAAATATTAAATATAAATTCCACAACTAAATAATGCGTAAGTTTCAAAGTAGTGCCATGAAGCCCTATGCCCCCCCACTTCATTCTGCCTGGGATATGAACCATCCTGCTGTCAGGTATGCCCATGTTATATATGGTACCCACCCATATGTCACTAAGATGTCTTCTATATCCGATCAACTGGTATTGATCTCATGTTTGGTGCTGCATGGGTCTTTGTTATGAGTGCCCATTCTGTGTGGTCAAGAGTGCTTAGCAACATCTCTAGCTCCTACCCACTACATGGAGTAAGAGGGTCTTCTGTCTATATGTTACTTTCATTGGTCAAATAAAGAAACTGTCTTGGCCTTTTGATAGGACAGCAGCTTAGATAGGTGGAGTAGATCAAATAGGATGCTGGGAGAAAGAAAGCAGAGTCAGGCAGACGCCATGAAGCTCCGACTTCCCGAGATGGACATAGGTTAGAATCTTCCCGGCAAGCCACAACCCCATGGTGATGCACAGATTACTAGATATGGGTTAAAGAAAGATGTGAGAGTTAGCCAAGAAAAAGCTAGATATAATGGGCCAGGCAGTGTTTAAATGAATACAGTTTCTGTGTAATTATTTCAGGGAAAGCTAGCCATGAGCCAGGAGGCAGAAAGTGACTCGCTGCTTCTTTTTCTACAACTACAGGCTGGTACCATCACCCAGACTACTACAGTAACCTAAAATACCTCCAGACACTCCTTAAGGTTCCCGGATGCAAAATTGACCATCAATTGAGAACCACCAAGATGAGTGGTAATATCTGAAGTCAGAAGTTCCCAAATTAGATTCTCCAGACAACAACACCTGCAGGAAGTAGGTTAGAAATGCAAGCTGTAAGATTGGAGAGACAGGCCAGTTCGTAAAGAGCTTGTCATGCATTCATGAGGACCTGACTTCAATACCCAGAGCCCACACTTGGAATGCCATCAGGGGGAGGCAGAGGCAGGAAGACCTTGAAGTTTGCTGCCCAACCAGAAAAACTAATCAGGAAGTTTAACCTCTCTCAAAACAAATAAACAAACAAAAAACAAGATGTATGGTTCTTGAGGAACAAAATCCAATGTAAACCTCTGGCTTCCACATGCATGTGCATGTGAGCGTGCGCACACACACACACACACACACACACACACACACACACACACACACACATGATGCAAACTATGAGACACCACCCAAACCTCCATAATTAGAGTCTCACTCTAGGGGGTCCAACAGTCTCCCGCAGAGAGTCTATTCTAAGTTCCACAAAGACTTGTCATCAAGTCAGAACAGAGGATCCTTTTGTGCCAGGGATTCTGACATTTCTATTTAAGAGATGCCACAGACCCATTGCTTTCTCTCCAAATGTCCATCTCTATTCTCTGTCCCTTAGAAACAGTGACACCCATATAGGTGCATACACAACCCTTACCTGGAGGAGGCCAAAGGCAGTAACATGTTACTAATAGGCATTTTCCTTCTCTGTGAGATAAAGGAACAGATATTTGAATGCTAACCACGTACTAGATATAATGATAATCATTTTCAATATCAATTCAATATTTGTCACCAGGTACCAATAACCTCATTTCATAGACGAGGACCAGGGAGGACCTCTTTCTCTGGGAGAAAGAGGCTAAGAAAAGTCACACTCCTGGTGAACAATTATGTCCCAAAGCACAGCCGTCTGACCCCAGAGACTTTGATCTTCACGTTGTTGGCTTCATCTGCTTGAGTTGCTATAACAAAACATCATAGACCACGTGGCTTATAAACAACAGCAGTTTATTTTCACAGCTCCAGAAAGCTAGCAAGTCCAAGATCAAGGTGTTGACAGATTTGGTGTCTGTCTGACACCCACTCTCTGGCTCATAAACAAGGTTTTCTAGGGTCCTCACATTGCAGAAGGGACTTGCTAAATGCTTCAGCACTGTTAGTGGAGACTCCTGCCTCATGCGTTTCTCATTTTTCCCAGTATCATCACAATGGAGATTAGTTTCAAAGTGAAGGGAGCGTAACTGTTCATCCCATGGAGTTTATGATGTGTACCAATAACACCTTCGTTATAAAACATGTCACAAAATTAAACTGAGTGTATTATCCAGGGTCCTCTAAAGAAAAAGAACTGATAGAATAAACTAATGTACACACACACACACACACACACTCACACACACAAACGTAATACACACAAATATATATATATATGCATCATGTATATGTATGTATGTATGTATGTATATACTTATTTGAATGACTTATAGGCTGTGGTCTGAGTATTCCAACAATGCTGGTCTCTGGATGGAAAGGCCTAGAAGATAGCAGTTGTTCAGTCATGAAACTGGATGTCTCAGCAGTCCCAGTCTGGTGCTGGAGTCCCCAGGCAGTCCTAAACTGGAGAGCAGTCAGTGTTCAATCTACTTTGGAATCCTAAGGAAGTAGGTTCTACCACCGGTGAAGGGTGTCTCTGGAGCAGGATGGCCAGAGTGCGGACAGGCAGGCCAAAGGCAAAGGCTTCTTTCTCTAAGGCCCTTTTATGTAGGCTGCCATCTTTCCCTATTGTCCTTTTATGTAGGCTGCCACCTTTCTCAAGGTGTAGCACAGATTTAGAGTGAGTCTTCTGACCCCAAATCACAAAGATTCAGGGTGGTTCTTAACCTTAAATAATCCAGCCCACAAAAATCCCTCGCAGGAGTGCTCCCAGCTGTGTGGGGTTTAGCTACACCCAGAGTCCAGGTGTAGTCCAGTTGACAACTAAGATTAGCATTACATTGAGTTTTACAGTCCTGCAAATAAAATAAGGATAGAAGAGAAGTGAATGACAAAAAAACAAACAAACAAACAAACATGGATTTAAGAAGATATGGTGAGTTACACAAACAAGACCTATGGAAACAGAAATCCCCATGAATGACAGACAAGCAGATTCCATGAGCTTTTGGGAAAATCTGAATATAGAAAGGGCAAATGGTTTGAATCAAGGGAGGAATCATTAGGAGGAAACTTTCCAATAGCAACAGCATAGGGAGGTGGTAGGGACAGCTTGGGGAGGTGATAGGAACAGCATGGGGAGGTGATAGGAACAGCATAGGGAGGTGATAGGAACAGCATGGGGAGGTGGTAGGAACAGCATGGGGAGGTGGTAGGAACAGCATGGGAAGGTGGTGGGAACAGCATAGGAAGGTGGGGGGAACAGCATGGGGAAGGTAAAAACAGATATACAGAGGTTGAAAGAAAGTGTCAGGCAGCACACAAGGCTGTTTGTCATGGCAGCAGAATCCAGGACTCCACACCCCTGCCCTAGTCAGTCAGTAAGGCCACATATAACAAGACATGACACAAGGAAATACAGTTCTGCAGCTGGACATAAATCGGGTCTAACAGGCCTGTGTGATCCACAATATCAGACGTTACACTGTGTTACAAGGAACAGTGGTCCAACAAGGTTGAAGCTGCATAATTCAACATGACAGCTGGGGTGTCTGAGAAGAGGCCGCTGTAGTCACATGAACCGTGCTAATTTGCATGGCAATCGTATGAGAAGACATGAATAACAATGCAAGACCAACCAGAACGTGCAAGAAATCAGCTGTGCAGAGATCCCAGACACGGGGAACAAATGCCAGGACTCTATCACAGGAGCTCTGTGTGATTCTAAGAGACAAGCCTCACAACAAATGTTTGCTATTAACAATCAATGTACCATCTCATTTAATTCTATTCGTGTGTGTGTGTGTGTGTGTGTGTGTGTGTGTGTATACATGTGGCCATCCCTGTCTGTGTGTGGAGACCTGAGGAAACCCTCAGCTACCACTCCTCGGATGCCATCCTCTTTGTTTTTGAGACAAGGTCTCTGTCATTGTCCTGAACTTGATGAATAAACCATTTCTTGTTGTTTAGACTGGCTGGCCAGCAAGTCCCAAGGGTTCTTCTGCCTGCCTCCCTTGCACTAGAATTACAAACATCTGCCACACCCGGCTTCTTGTGTGACTTCTAAGGATCAAACTCACACTGTCGTGCTGGCCAGTCAAGCACTTTACTGACTGCACAGTTTATTTAATCTCAGGACAACCCTGGGAGTTAGGAGAAAGTCCCATTTTAATGGTGATCCTGCAAGGTTAGAAGGTGGTGAGGCTGAGATTTCACTCAAAGGCGTTGGGCTCTAAAGTTGTTATTGCAAACCACTTGGGGTTTCCCCCAGTGTCTACCAGGAACACTTGGGACACAATAGATAGTTTAAAAAGTGTGCCAAAAAATTAAGTCCTGTGAGGCTTTTATGAGATAATTCTGGGCCTGCTGATTTTGCTTAGAGACCTATGAAGGTTGTCTTCACCATGGAAACAGCTATGGTGTATCTGTGTTTCCAGAAAGGTTTAGCTGAGGAGAGACCACCCTTCCTGAACATTGGTGGCATCATGCCATTGGCTGGGATCCCACCTGCACAGAAGAGAGAAATGAACTGAAATCCAGAGCTCCTTATCTTGTTCTGCTTCCTTGCTGGACATGCAATGTGAAGAGCCACTCATGACCCTGCTGCCATGACAATGCTCATGACCCTTCACCATCACGATGGACACAATCCTTCCTTAAATAAACCCTTCCTTCCTTCGAGTGCTCCTGTTATGGGCTTTGTCATAGAACCCAGACAGTTGACTAGCACAGGGACCTTCATTAGTCAGGCGTCCACAAATGAGCTTTGGACTAGAAGAGGCCATCTCACAGTAGGCTGCACTGATAATCTTGCACTGCCCTGTAATACTCCCCAGAACTCTCTATTGCCTCTAAACATCAGAATCTGAATATTCCTGTCATAAATAATTACTTGTGGTTTATCTTTAATAGTAAATAAGGAAATAAAGCAAAGTGTATATTATGTCCATCTCTATCAAATGTAGCAACACTATATTCAGATCAGAAGGACCACACATTTCCTTTTATTTTATATTATACTATTGAAAAGCACTTTTGTACAATACCCTCTCTTAATACATACATACTGCACATCTGTGGTGAAAGCGAGCCACTTAGAGTAGCCAGCCCACATCACGAGGTTTCACATACAGCTTGATCTCCCCATGTGCTTGGGTTTGAGTCATTGGCCTAGAAGTCCAATTTCAGTAGCTCAGTGTCAGGTGAGGTGCTGTAAGCATGGAGCTTGGTGTCATGGTTTAGATAAATTGCTGTGGTTCCCTGAGGGGCAGCAGTCAGTGGGGCAGCGAGTCCCAAGAGGATCTGTGGTGGATGAGAGACAGAGATGGATAGGCATGCCATGAGGCCATGCAGAGAGAGGGTTTGGGTATAGTTTATTCTGTAAAAGGGAAGGGAGAGAGGAGAGAGAGAGACAAAGACACAGAGAGAGAAAGAAAAGAGAAGAGGAGAGGGGAGGAGGGGAGGAGAGGAGCCAAGGCAGCAGCCACTTCTTCTGAAGAGAAAGGCAGGAGAGAGAGAGAGAGAGAGAGAGAGAGAGAGAGAGAGAGAGAGAGAGAGAGAATATAGTGGAAGCTTGCCTCAGGGGAAGGGGGAAGTGGGCAGGGCTTGTCTCTTAAAGGGACTGGACAAGTCAGTAGCAGGTCATAACATTTGATCCCTTTGTGAATGATGAGAGGGGCTGGCAGTCAACAAGAGCAAATCATGTGCCTGGTGGTCGGAATGAATTTGGACATTTCAGGATGTGTGTCTTCTATATTATTTATTTATGACAAGTGTCTATCACGACACAACGATAGTAAAAATAAGAAACACACCACCCCATAGTAAGACATACACCATGAGCCAGGATACCAGCTGGGATGAGAACCTGGTAACTTGTCTATTATTTAAGCCCAAAGTTTTCAATAAAATAGTGAGTGCACAAAAGAAAAGAAAGGAACATGACCACTTCTAGGTACGATAGGGGAGAATGTTTATTGTAGATATTTGGGAGAGCATAGTCAGAGGCAGGGACAGGGACATCCAGGAGAGTCCAGAGTATACAGGACCTTGAGATGTGTTCAGGGAGGAGGAGGAGGAGAAAGGGCATGGGTGAGAGGGGAACCAGATGCATTAACCAGGGGGCCCAAAGGTACAAAACAGAGTAGTAACCAAAGGGTTTAGATTATATAAGGAAGAGCAGTTCAGGCTTCTGGGCTGGAGAGTTCAGGGTAGAGGATGGGATGTGCAGGAGGACCCTGTAACAGACAGGGAGTGAGGGATGCTGGAAGAACCTGAAAGCCAGGTCTATTTTGTTATGTTAAATGGGCATCATAGAAGTTTGTTCCAGGCTTGAAACCTAACAGTTTATGATCAAAGCTCTAACACAAACTTTAGTCTAAGACCAAAGTCCAAGTCATTTTATGATTATTATTTTTGCTTTGTCTATGACTATTTTCGGCCAGATCTGTTTCTATTAGAAAATGCTTTTCTCATGTTATCTCAGGGCTCTGCTTTTGCTGTGGTTGACTTTTATAACCTTCATGTCAAGACATTTATAAGCAACATAGCTTGAACTCTTTGGTGGTTTGAGCGAGAAACGCACCAGAGGCATTGGTCTCCAGTTGTGGGTGTTTGGGGAGATTCTGAAACCTTTAAAAGTAGGAACCTTGCTGCAGAAAGTGGGGGCGGCTTTGCGGTTATATAACCCGGCCCAACTCCCTGCTCTCTGGCTCTCTGCTCCCCGTGTGCCATGGAAAGTGTGACTAGCTAGCTTCACGCTCCCTTGCCACTGTGCCTCCGCCATCGTGCTGGAAAGTCAAAATAAAAAGTCTCTCCTTTGCCCTCCAAGATGCTTTTGAGCATGGTATTTATCACATCAGCAGAAAAGCAGCTAATACAAATGTTGAAAGCAAGCCCCCCCCCTTTTAAAATTGCTTTTCAATAAAGAATTAGATCTCACCTATACCCACTGTGAGAAGTGGGACATTTTGCCTAGATGTGTCGTTATGCTCTAGATGTCTTGTGCTATCTCATAGCAAAAACACAAAATAAAATTTTGTGCATATTAGGAACAATGGAACTTTGTACATAGTAGGTAATCTGTCAGCATTTGTGGGCATGGGGTGAGTGTCTGGCATCAAATAGGAGAAAGAATCTTAAGGGAAAATCAGGTCATGCCTTGGTTTCTAGCATGGACTCCTGAGGCAGCAGAAGGTTGGCATCTTTTTCTTCCTTTTCTTAGAAGCTGAAGAAGTTTCCTCTCTAGAAACATTGATGAATATGGTAGAAAATTCAAGAACATGGCAGTGTTCCCCAAGCAGTTACCTTCACATATTTATAGCCAGATCTCATTAAGTTTTATTAAGACTGGAATCTGTGACATGTGGAATGGAAGCTGGAGGAAGTTTACCAAATTAACGGTGTAAATGAATTTGCCATGAGCGTGCTGTTCCCTCTCGAGGAGGTTGCAGACACTCTAGAAGCATCTGTCATTAGATAAATTAATTGGTGCTACATGTATGATGGGCTATTAATTGAATCTAAGGTCTCAAGGGAAACTTACAAAGTAGAGCAGGTTGGTATACTTCTCTGTACCTCAGTTTCCTTCCGTCTAAAATCCAAGTAGGGTTACCTAATTCACAATCCTGCTATTAGACTCAAATAAGAAAACACATATATTTACACAAAGGCAGGCAGGTCAGCTCGGGTTATACCTTACACTGGATATGTGTACAGTCCTAAGCTCAGTCTCCAACATCTCAAACAGCTAAACAATCTGTACTTACCTTCATATCTCCATATTTGGACACACGAATACATAAGTGGATTCACTGAAAGTTAAGACACTGAAAGTTATAGAATGGACAATCAGAAATAGGTGGGAATCTTTGCTTTGCCAAGAGCATGTGACCATAAGTGAACCGTGTCACCTCCCTGTTGCCCATCACTTCCTCCCCTGGGTAAATGGAAAGAATGATGTCATTGGGCTATTGAAGAAATGAGTATGTCAGTGTCTGACATGAGATATGTGCTCAATTAAAAAAATACATGCATTATCAAAGAGCTAACTTTAAGATGGTGTTACTGGGCAGTGCGCTGTGATTTTAATTTTGAAGCTGAATATTGATAAACTAATCTGAGAATAATTACGATTAGCGTTTGTCTCTGCTGTATTGCAGGTGTTACTCTTCTAGCGGAGGTGAGAACTAGAAATGGGTGGTGGCTGGGCCTGCCTTTGGCATGTTTCACTGGCTCTTCGATCACTCATTTCTAGTGAGTTACCATGGGCTGTGACTCTGCAGACCTGGTCTTTCTCTAAGTGTCTGTGTCTACCAGGAAATAGCATCTGTCAGTGAGACTAGCTAAAACTGCGCTCTGTGCTCATGTTCCTATGTTCCTGACTGATTCTAAGCTTCTCCCTCCAGCACACACTGCTCTGCTTCCTTCTACAGGATTTTCCATAGAATTCCCAGGAGCACTTTCTTCTCTCTCTGACCCTCTTACTCTCCTGGCTTCTTAGGGGCAGGGGGTGTCCAGAATTTGAAATGGGGTGAGAATTTGGGTAAAGCAGAAAGCTCATCCTGTCTCTAAATTTCTCCTTTCTCTGTGTCTCTGTTTCTGTCTTTGTCTCTCTGTCTGTCTGTCTGTCTGTCTGTCTGTCTGTCTGTCTGTCTCTCTCTCTCTCTCTCTCTCACACACACACACACACACACACACAGAGAGAGAGAGAGAGAGAGAGAGAGAGAGAGAGAGAGAGAGAATTCTCACTTCTTCTTCCTCACGTTACTCTTGGCACAGCCAATGTTTCTGCTGAAAATGCTTCATTACATGCAGACTCCTTAAAGTTATGGACTCCTTGAGCAGCAGAGAACTTTATCCACCAACAGAAACCTTGTCCTCAGCAGCCTGAGAAGAGGATGGCTAGCGCATGAAAGCAGCGGTGCATGCTAGGTGCTGGCATTTAGGAACGAGGTTTTCTGCTTAGGGAAAGTTCCGTGGTGTCCTGGGAGCGAGCCATTCCTCACAACATCTGGTCCTGACAGGCTATCAGCAGCACTGCTACCCCACGCTATTGCTCCCTGGGCGACTTAGAGAGTCACAGGGCCAAGGATTCTCCGGGTTAAACAATAGCTCACTAGGGGACAAGTTTAGCTCCTGGAGAGTCCTCCATCCCATCACTTGGAATGGAACTCCCAGGGCTGTCTTGCAGAGGCCCTTCTTATTTGTCTTCACTGAGGACTCTGTGACTTGTCTGCTCACCCACCCCATCACCAAGGTGAGCATCACTCTCTGAAGAACTGTGGCTTGTCTCCTCATGCACCCCATCACCAAGGTGAGCACTCACTCTCTTGCACACAGCATTTGTCCAGTGGATGGATGTTTTAATTTATGTATAATTTTTCTCACCTTTATAAGGCATTTTAATTTTATTCATTATTATATTGAACATGAAACTCTTTACACCTTTCATGTCTGAGAAATGATAACAGGTTTTTTTTTAAGTTGCATTAATCAGGCTATAATTTAAAATACAAATCTATTCCATAGCCTGAAACTATTCAACTTGTCTCATTTCTACTCTCTCCCACTCTAGCCCCTAAAATAAACCCTAACTCCGTAGAGTACTACTTCCCTGCTAGCGGTGACTGGACCCTAGGGGACATTTGAAAATACTTTGTGTCTTTTAATTGCCATAGCAGAAGGTATGCTAAATGGCATTTAGTGTGTAGAGAACAGAGATGTCACTGAGCATTCTCCAATGCACATGACAGACCCCACAACAAACAAAGAACTTTCCAGTGTTGATTTTGTCAGGGGATTCTCTCTCTCTCTCTCTCTCTCTCTCTCTCTCTCTCTCTCTCTCTCTCTCTCTCCCTCTCCCTCTCTGAAGGTTTATTTTACCCCACAGTTCAAAGATCCTGTCCATCACGACCGGGAGGTCAGGTCAACACTTGTAACGCTGGTCTTATCACATCCACCATCAGGAAACAGATGCTGCCCAGCTCCCTTTCTCCCCTTAAACAGTCCAGGATCTCAGCTAGGGAATGGGGCCACCCATAGTAGGCATGTCTTCCAACCTCCCAGAGACCCATCCCTTATGTGATTCTAGATTCTATCTGGTTAACAAGACTATCATGGGTGGCATGTGCTAAAAAAAAATCAGTTCTGGGGGGTGTAGACAGGCAGATCATTCGGGTCAATTATTGAGTTCCAGATAGTAAGAGATGCTATCTTAAAAAGAAAAAAGAAAAAAGAAAAAAAAGATAGGTTGACCTTGACCAATGTGTCAACCTCAGTGACAGGTTCCTAAAAGAAAGGACCAGGGGATGTAAAATAGAAAGGATAGGAAATTTTCGGATTTACACAAGCTAGTGACTCATAAGAGCAAGTTTATCCAGAGCTACAGTATCTTCTGTATAGTTTACAGGAGAAGAATTGGACAGAGTCAACAGAAAGCTTTCATACAATTGTACAGAGTTAACAGGAAACTTAATCAAGCAATGCAGCACAAAGGGAACAAGGGATCACTCAAATGTGTCACAGACCAAGCACACAGCAGCCTTGGGAATGGTAGCTAAAGTCTTCTCTGGAGTGGGGAAGGTCAGGGTCCCGGAAACCAAACCCTCAACTCCTTCAAGGCCCTATGCCTAGTCCCAGACTGGGACTTGCCAAGTCGTCCCTTGAGCAAAGACCCAGAACTAGCATCCCCTTTGTCTTTCCACCAAGGCCTCTGAGAACGCCTTGGATCAGCTTGCCTCCCAACAATAAACAGCACCTAAAGAAAAACACCGGCAATGAGCTCTACCTCCTCGTTACACAAATACACATTTACTTACACACAAAAGCTAGCCACTAAATATGAAGCTTCCAGGACAGAACATGCTTGATTTCTCCATGTCCTCATGGAGTGCACTCAAGTATGTGGTGTCCTCAGCAGTAGGGTCTTACCAGCAAGTTCTGTGTGGTAACCAAGAGCAATGGCAGTGTGTATTTGGGGGATCTTTGGGACCCACTGATCAACAAGTCAATGAAAAGTCACCTATACCTGGCACTGGAATTGTTATTTGGCAGCCTGCGGTGTCTGAGACACGCATTGCTCCTGAATCCCAGTATTCAGTAATTCTGTATATACTTGTATATGTGTATAGTTTTAAGGAACCTTCTATAGAAGTAGATTTCTATATGGCTCTTTAAAATTTTTTATATTAGTTATCACTCCCCATCCTCGCTCCTCTACCCTGCCTTTCCATCCCCTATGTCAGTAAACCTTCCTGTATACTGTTTTCTCTTTTCCCTCTTCATACTGCCTGCACTTTATCTCCCTCCACTTAAATCCTCCCACGTTCCTCAAAGGTATCCTGACTTCTATAGATACTCCAATTTAAACACACATATCTAAAGGTTCAAATTTGACATTACATATGAGAAAGAACTTACCATGTTTATCTTTTTGGGTCTGGGTTACCTCACTCAAATTTATTATTTCCATCCCTGTCCATTTACCTGTAAGTTCCTTAATTTCAATTTTTCTCTAATTAATTGAATAATATTCCATGGTGTATATGTACCACTGTAACATGACGGGGCCAGCTTGTTGGGGTTTCTGTCCCGCCCGGTACCCCACAACTGGCAACTCTCAAGGAAAATCACACACAAGACTCCATAAGACTATAAACTGATTGGCCCATTTGGTCAGGCTACTTATTAGCTCTTATAACTTATGTTACCCCATTATTATTATCTATGTTAGCCATATGGGCTCAGTACCTTTTTCAGTGTGACAGCTTACATGTTGCCTCTTTGGTGATCTGTGTAGGAGTGGCTGAGGGAGCTTTTTCCTCCCTAGCCTTATCCTATTCTCATTGTCCCACCTCTACTTCCTGTCTGGTTGACCCGTCTATACTTTCTGCCTGGCCAATCAGCGTTTTATTAAAATACATGATTGACAAAATACAGATAATTCTCCCGCACCATACCACATCATTATCCAGTCATCATTTGATGAACATCTAAGCTGTTTCCATTCCCCAGTTATTATAATAATAAACATGGATGGGTAAGTATCTTTATAAGTAGGATTTTGTTTGCATTAAAGATTTTGATGATATATTTTCCTAAGAAACTGTCATAGAAATTTTGTCAGACATTTAGCTATTGCAAAAGTCAAACTGCATTTTAGATGGTACTATTTGGAAAACCCAACCTTTGACAATTAATTTTTAACATTTACTTATTTATTTATTATTTTGTATATGTTTCTCTCTATGTGTATATGTCTTTCTCTCTCTCTTTGTGTGCCCTTGTGTGTGTGTGCATGTGTCTGTGTGTGTGTCTGCATGTGCATGCGTGTGTCTTTCTCTGTGTGTGCTTATGTATCAACTGTGCTTCCTCTGCCCATTCGTTTGCTGGTGGGATGTCCAGTCTGACAACACAGCTGCCATGACCAGCACCACAGTTACAACACGGTCCACGGATCTCTGTGGTGCACTGACTTACAACCCTTGGGTGTGTGACCAGGAGCACTATAGCTGGCTTCTACTTTTACGTTTTTAAAAGTTCGTTTTAGAGAATGCACTCCCGTATTCCAGCCTATAACTTGGGAAGACTTCAACTTTACCAGAGGACAGGAGGAATAGATTTACTTCAAGACCCAGTTATAGCACTCTTGGGCATATACACAAAGGATGCTCAATCCTACCACAAGAACACTTGCTCAACTATGCTCATAGCAGTTCTGTTCATAATAGCCAGAACCTGGAAACAGCCTAGATGTCCCTTAACCGAAGAATGAATAAAGAAAATATGGTAGATTTGCACAATGGAGTACCACTCAGTGTTAAAAAATAACAAAGCAATGGAGTATTATTAAGTGGGGGGGGGTGATATCATAAAAATTGCAGGCAAATGGATGGAACTAGAAAAAGATCTTGCTGAGTTAAGTATTCTAGACCCAGGAAAGCAAGCATGGTGTGTACTCACTCATAAGTAGATATTATCTGTAAAGTAAAGGATAACCAGGCTACAGTCCACAGACCAAGAGAGGCTAGGTAACAAGGAGGGCTCAAGGTGTGTGTGTGGGGGGGGCGGACTTGAGATCTCCCTGGGAAGGAGAAAAAGAAGAGATCTCATAGGTGGGGGTGGATGGGGATGGGAACATGAGGGATCAGGTTAGGGGTGAAAGGACGGGGAGAGTACCGAAAGAGACAACTGGAAAGGTGAGGACATTTCGGGGTCAGATAGAAACCTGGATACAAGGGAATCTTCAAGGATGGCCCCAGCTAAGACTCCAAGCAATAGGGAATACATAACCTGAACTGTCTATCTCCTGGGACCAAGCAAGACTTCTAGTAGGGCACCGGTTCAGTCACATAACCTTTGACCTACAGTCCAAACTGCCAGTGGGATGTACTGGGGTAAGGGTGGCATAGAGATTGTAGGAGTGGCCAACTAGTGACCGGTTCATGGAGACCCATGCCACGAGAGTGAGCCCACCACAACACTGCCTCAAGTGTCAGAACCCAGAGGCTGGATGGGCCAGAGATCTAAGATTAAACCAAACATGGGTGAAGAAAAAAATGTCAACATAATGATGCCTACTAATCAGCTATACTCATAAATTGGTGCCTACCCCAATTGTCATAGAAAGCCTTCATCAGAAACTAAGGGAAACAGAGGAAGACCTACAACCAAACAATAGTTGGAGCTCAGGGAAATCTTGCCAAAGATAGGGAGGAAGGATTGTAGAAGTAGAAGCCAGAGGGGTGAGGGACATCACAAGAAAATCCACAGAATCAACTAACCTGGGCTCATAGGAGTTCAGAGTCTGAACTGACAACCGGAAGCCTGTATGGGACTGACCTAGGCCCTCTACCTACGTGGCAGTCCTGTAGCTTGGTCTACTTGTGGGAGTCCTAACAATGGGAGAAGGAGCTGTCCTAATTCCTTTACTGGAAAGTCTTGCCAGTTCAGGCTACATATTGGTAGGAGTCTTAGCTGGGGTCATGCTTGAAGATTCCTAGGGGTTTCCTAAAGTTTTGGCTGGCTTTTGGGGTTGTTCTGCCCAGCCTTAATAAAAAGGGAGGTACTTAGTTTTACTGTAACCTGATATGCCATGTTCTTCTCATATCCAAGGGGGGCCTGCCCTTTTCTGAATAGAATCTGGAGGAGGAGTGAATTAGGAGGGAGAAAAGAGGGGTAATGGGAGGGAAAACTATAGTCAGAATGTAAAATAAATATTTTTTTAAAAAAAGTTTATTTAAAAATAATTTTTTATTCTTCAGTATTTCATACATTTTGAAGAAGCTCCATACTGACATCCACAGTGGCTGGGCTAATTTAAAAAGGCATATTTCTTCAACAAATGGTGCTGGCATAACAGAATGTTGGTGTGTAGAAGAATACAAACAGATCCTTATCTATCACCCTGCACAAAACTCAGGTTCAAGTAGATCAAAGACCTCAACATAAATCCAGTTACACTGAACCTGATAGAAGAGAAAATGGGAAGTAGCCTTAAACACACTGGCACAGGAGACCACTTCCTAAATATAACACCAGTAGCACAGACACTGAGATCAACAACTAGTAAATGGAACCTCATGAAACTGGAAAGCTTCTGTAAGGTAAACAACACAGTCAATAAGACAAAATGGAACCCTACAGAGTTGAAAAAAGATCTTCACCAACCCCACATCTGACAGAGGGCTAATCTCCAAAATATATAAATAACTCAAGAAACTAGATATGAAAAAATAAATAATCCAATTAAAAAATGGGGTACAGATCTAAACAGAGAATTCTCAAAAGATGAATCTCAAATGGCTGAAATACACTTAAAGAAATGTTCAACATCTCTAGTTATTAAAAAAATGCAAATCAAAACAACTCTGAGATACCATCTTATATCTGTCAGAATGTCTAAGATAAAAAAACACTGATGATAGCTTATGCTGGAGAGGATGTGGAGTAAGGGGAACACTTTTCCATTGTTGGTGGGAGTGGAAAGTTGTACATCCGCTGTGAAAATCAGTATGGTGGTTTCTCAGGAAATCAGGAATCAATCTACCTCAGGACCCAGTGATACCACTCTTGGAGATATATATATATATATATGATGTTCATAGCAGCAGTATTTGTTATAGCCAGAACCTGGAAACAACATAGACGCCTCTCAACCAAAGAATGGGTAAAGAAAATGTGGTATATTTACACAGTGGAATATAACTCAGTGGAAGGTGGGGGGAACAATGACATCATGAAATTTGCAGGCAAGTGGATGGAACTAGAAAAACAAAAGATCATGCTGAGTGAGGTAACCTAGACCCAGAAAAGCAAGCATGGTGTGTGCTCACTTATAAGTGGATATTATCTGTAAAGACAGGCTGGGTAACAAGCAGGGCTTGGGGAGGTGGTAAGACCACCCTGGGAAGGAGAAAAATAAGGGATCTCATGAGTAAACTTTGGGGGAGGGATGGGAAATTGGGGGATCAGAATGGATGCGTTGGAGGTTGAACAGACCGGGAGAGTAATGAAAGGGAAATCTTGATGGGGGACATTTTGGGACTAAAGAGAAATTTAGTGCCAGGGAAACTTCCAGGAATCCACAGTGATGACCCTAGCTAAGACTCCTAGCAACATTGGAGAGGGTGCCTGAACTGGCCTTCACCTGTAATTAGCTTGGTGACTACCCTGATTGTCATCAGAGAGCATTCATCCAGTAACTGATGGAAGTAGATGCAGAGATCCACAGCTAAGAACTGGACCAAGCTGTGGGAGTCCTGTTGAGGAGGGGGTTGTATGAGCTGGGGCTGGGGCAGGGTGGTCAAGATCATGACAGGGGAGCCTACGGAGATAGCTGACCTGAGCTTATGGGAGCTCACAGACTCTGGTCCGACAGAGAGCCCGTTTGGTACCACACTAGGCTCTCTGATTGTGAGTGACAGTTGAGTCGCTTGGTTTGTTTGTAGGGCTTCTAGCAGTGGGTCCAGGAACTGACCCTGGCACTGGGACTGGCTTTTGGGAATCTATTCCTGCCTCAACTTGAAGTCAACTTGCTTTGTTGACTCCTATGGGAGGCCTGTTCCTTTCTGAAGGGAGATGGAGAAGGAGTGGATGGGGAAAGGATGGGAAAAGAGGAGGAAGGGGAAACTGTGGTCAGTATGTAAAATAAACAAAAACAATTAGTAAAAAAAAAAAGATAGAAGAAAAAGAATCTAAAATAAGGCATACTTCAAACTAAATGCATTACCCATAAACACATTATTAAATACACTGCACTATGAGGGAAAAGGTGCAGTTTGTTTATCTTTTCTTCTGTTGAGAGATGGTGTATTTTAGTTGATGAAATAAATGTGTGTGTTTGTGTTACTCTCTATGGAAACTGTAAGCAAACCAGTCATCCAGAGTTGTGCTGTTGACTGTTGCTGCCCCGGCGTGGCTTGCTAGCTAGAGTAGCCTTCATTGCTCAGTACCTTGGCAAGCAACAGGCAAGCAAGCTGTCTGGGATTCCTGCCGGGGAAACAAGCTATCAGGGTGTGTCTGAAGCCTCACTCTGGACATGAGGCTCCAGGCACAGAAAGCTCAGCAAAGAGATGACCAGTGAAAACCACTGAGGAGCTATCGAAAAGCCACTAAATTCCGATTTAAGCCCCACTCTGTTTCTACAAGTCACTCTCAGTGCCCAGTAAAATGTGGGGAGCCTCCCAGTCACAAAGGAGGCACTGAAACCTACCTCCTGATGCCACCTGGCCCCTCCCTCTCCTCCTCCCTCTCATCTCTCTCCTACCTTTCCTTTCCCCTCCTCTTCTCCTTCTTCTTTCCCCTCTCCTCTCCATCTTCCCTCTCTACTCTTTGATACAGGATCTCAGGTAGCCTAGGCTGGCCTAGAACTCATTATGTGGCCAAAGAGAACTTAGAATTAACGACCCTCCTGCTGTATCTCTGCAGTGTTTGAGATGACAGGTGTGAGCCACAAATGCTGTTTTGTGTAGTTTTGAAAATGGAGCAGGGGCGCTTCAAGCACGCTGGGAGAGCTCAGGCAAACCCTCCACCAACCAAGGTCTATCTCCAGCCACCACAGAGAGGATTCAGTTAGGCACCGTGGAGAAAACATGGCACTGACACACAGAAAGAAGAGATTCAGACAGGAAACTCCTTTTAGGCTGATGTTTACAGGGGTTTTTAAGAGAAATGAACATTTCTCCTAAGAGCAATGAGATGTGCTGTGTGTGTTTTCCTCTAAGAAAATTAAATCAAGGACATCTTTTGATTTGCAAGAAAAAACCTCCACGCTGTTTTCTAATACAAGAGTGTTGAGTAACCCCTGGACACGGGCTATCGTTGCTGTCAGGTTGCATTGTGGAGCTCCAATACAAGATGCACACTTGTGATTTATATTTGGTGTCTCCCAACAGTTGCTCTCTGCCCCTACTGTACTTGCAAGCCATGAAACTTCACCTTTCTTTGACATCTCCTGTTTCTTTTCCTTTTGTATCATTTCTCACTATAATTGGGAGGCCGCTGGAATGATCTCGGGGCACTCTGTGTGCCTGGAAAACAGACACTCACACACACACACACACACACACACACACACACACACACAGAGAGAGAGAGAGAGAGAGAGAGAGAGAGAGAGAGAGGTCTTCTCTAGTTTCTTGTGTGTCTTTCTTGCCCCCCACAACATTCTTAATAACAGAGAGTGTAACTTTGCGTTAGTTATGCCTGTAATTATAAGGGAACCTGCAGAATAATTTATTCAAAGAAATTCCATTTCCCACAGCTAGACATGAATTTTTTTAAACTTCCAATTTTATGGTCTAAACCAGCTCTTTGATTTACACACTTGTAATCACTACTTTCTGCCTGTCAGCGTTGTCTGCGAGCCCAGGGACACTGGCTTGCTTAGCCAAAACCTCACAAAGATGCAGAACCAGGTTCTGAGTATTGCTCTCTCCCTGTCCTCTTTCCCTCCCTCCCCTCTGCCTCTGTCTGTTTCTCTCCTTGCCTCCTCCTCCTCTTCTCCCTTCTGCCCCCTTCATCGATTTAAAAAATTTATTTTTATTTCTATTTCCCTTTTGTTACTTAGTGCTCTCATACATGCATATATTGTGTTTTGATCAAATACGCCCCTTTTCCCTCCACACCACTTAAGCAGGTGTGTGGATCTGTGTGAGTGAATTCAACACATGTGTGGGTGCCTGCAGAGGATAAAAGCAGAGATCAGATAGTCCAGAACTGGAGTTACTGGTAGCAACAGCTGCCCCATGTGTGTGCTGGGAACTGAACACGGGTTTTCTAGAATAATACTTCATATTCTTCATCACTGGACCATCTCCAGTCCCCTCACCAATTTTAATACAATTCCAAACTCACATAAAATATGGAAAATAAAAGCAAGAAAAATCTCAGTATTTTTTATTTTATTGTTAATATGTTGCCTAATAGGATTCAACTTTATATATTTATATTTTTACAGCGTTTGAGAAGTTGGAGATAATTATATACCTGTTCTTCAGTTTCGGTGTCTACATCTTAAGAGAGAAAGTCATTTCCTCCATAAACAGTATAATTATCAAATTCAAGGAATTTCACACTGGTAATATGTCATTGTGAAACCTAGTCTGTATCTAATTGTTCAATTTTCCCAACATCTTTCACAGACCTTCCTCTTCCCCATCCCAGTCCTCTTCCCAATCCAGGACACATTGCATTTAGCTGTGATGTCTCTGTATTCTCTCCATTCTAGGATATTCCTCAGCCTTACCTTAACCAACTATGATATTTTGGAAGAGCCAGTTATACTACAGCTTATTCTCCCAAAGTGCCTAGTTAATGCAGCACCTGTCAGCTCTCTCCACTACTTCTGCTTGGCAATCAATAAAGAGTTTGCACACAGGCCTTCTGGACCTGTACCAGCCTGACCGCCAGTCAGCTTTGACAGCAGCAGCTCAGCACTTCCCTGTTTTCATCTTCCCATCAATCGTCCCATGTTAGTCAGTTGACATTCTGCATTCAGGGATAGCATGTCCCTCTTCTCCATCAGCTTCTCCTCCACTGCGGACTCACACACTCTTCTTCTCACAGCCCTGTGATCACCTACTATCATTACTGATCCCCACACTCCAACGGTACAAGGCAAATGGAGGCCGTGCAAGTTCCTTTGCATAGCTCTGGTGTCCCGTTGAGATCTTCATGCTGTTCCTGAATACTCTACAGTAACAATGTGGTTTGTTCCAGGACCAGCTCATAGCCACCCTTCCCTTCTCCTGGGTTTGGCATTCTTTCAAGAAAATCTCAGTTCATTTAAGAGAAAACTGATATTCAGAAAGAAGATCTGGGGTCTAGACACATTTATTGAAACTGTTCATGCTAACTGTTGCTGGGTCGTTATTTCTATTCCCCTAAAAGATGAAGGATGGGGCCATGTGTATACACATAGCATGTAAAAATTTAAAAAAAAAAAACAATAAACCGGGCTAAAGAGTTGGTTTGGGGGCTACAGTTGCTTTGCTACTGTGAGAACCTATGAGAATGAGATACTGGATCCATCTCAACTCTAAGAAGGGAAAAATAGACATTCCACAAATGCCTCTAACCCCAGCTCTGAGTGGGATGGAGACAACAAACTTCTGGAGCTTCTTGGCTCCCAGCATAGCTGAGACTGGAGCCTCAGGTTCAGGGAGAGACCAAGCCTCAAAGACGGCAATGGAGAGCGGTAGAGAAGGACAATCAGTGCCCTCTTCAGGTCTCCTCCTTCATGCATAAGTGTGCACATACATACGTAAAAACTGATTGGCATCTTATAAAAATGCCATCAGTTGATAAAGTCTTATTGCTGAAGATAACACTTACATATCTCATTGAACACGGAGAATTTGAGCTGGTGCCTAACTACAGCCTTCACCCCTACTAACTAGTGTTCATGGTATCAGAAGGTACTCAAAATGCTACCAGAGAAGAAAGGCAAACACAAGCACCGTTACAGACCCTTCCATTTACAAGGGTGACCTACATGCAAGATACTTTGATGCAATAGTGGCACCAAAGCTATGGAAGTAAGCATCCACTATCTGATTGAATTTAAGGCCTACTTCATAAGTCTGGCACTGCTTGGGTGGCCAAGAAAGTAAGACTAGATAGGCCATGGACCTAGAGGAAAACCAAATACTACTGTACTGCTAAAGAAACATAATAGTAAAATGACTCCCAATGACATTCAGATTGGTGCCTTGCTTGGTCATCATCAGAAAAGTTTCCTCCCGCAGGAGATGGCAGCAAATACAGAGACCCACGACTGGACTTGTGTAGTGAGTGAGAGACCTTGGAACACTTGGTCCTAAATGGAACATCTCCATCAAATCCCTCACCTCAGGGCTCAGGGAAATCTGCAAAGAGGAGGCAGAAAGAATGTAAGGGGATGGATGACACCAAGGAATCATGGCTTTCTAACACAACAGAACTGAAGCAATATGAACTCACAGAGATGGTAGCAGCACACACAGAGCCTGCCCAGCTCTAAGCCTGTTGGGGTCCCTGGACTGAAAAGGGAAAGTGGAAACAAGCCCCTCCCTAACCCAGAAGCCATCTCCATTGACAACTGTTTCCACAATGATTTGTCTGAGGTTTTTTTTTTTAATATTGCAGGCCTTTTGCTTATATATTATGGTTTCTGATTTTGTGTTTTTGTGGGAATTTTGTGTGTGCAAATATATGTCTCTGTGTTTATATGTGTTTCTTTGACTGCATATTATTTTTTCTTTAGTTCGTAATTTGTTTATTTTTTTCTATCTTGATTATTTGTTTTTATTTTATCTTTTGTTATTTTTAAATTTCTGTTTGTTTTCTAAAGAAAGAAAAAATGTGTGAATTTGGGTGAATGGGGAGATGGGGAGGATCTGAGGGAAGTTATGAAAATGGGAACTGTTAACAAAATGTATTGTATGAAGATAAATAAAAAGTCTGCTTTCAATTTAAGGAAAAAAAGAGCACTTGCTGCTTCTGCAGAGAACCAGGGTTCCTGCACCAACATGGTCACTTACAATCACCTAAAACTCCAGTTCCAGGAGCCAACACATTCTTCTGGCCTCTGAAGTCATTACACATGTACATACACATACATGCATGCAGACAAATCATACATACATATATAATAAGCTTATGAACAAGAAAGAATACCATCACCTTACACAATGCAAATATCTCTAATCCCAGTCCCACAGCACACATTCTACCTTCTGGGCAGCTCCTGCTGCATTATCTAACAGTGATGAAACCCGGGGCTCACCGTCTTCAACATGTTTGCTTTTTTGCTCAAGCCTGGGATGCAAAGCAAGCAGTTTCAAAATGGACAGGCACTGGGAAAGGCAACCACTTGGATGTAAAAACATGTTTTTAATCCTGTTTTCAGATAAAGTTTAGATGGCATATTTAAATCTTGAGTCTGGAAAATTAATACACCATTATAACCCACAACCCATCAATAGAGAACAGAATGTCTGACATGGTAGAATACCCTTATTTCCCTCCTCCCGGTCCATTCACCCACACCCTTCTGCCTTTCAGTGTAGACAAGTTTTACCTATTTCAACACACTAAAGTGATAGAATCATGCCATTTCTTCTTTGAGCCTGGTTTCTTCCCCCTAGTACAATATCTAAATGGTTTATCTTCATTGTAACATGTACAGTTTTTCCTCCTTGTTGCTGAGTTGTTGTGGCACTGTATAAATATGCTACTGTTTGTTCACTTCTCCACTGACAGCTACTTCCGCTGTTTCCAGTTTGAGGCAATTATAAAGTACCACGTCAGCCTCTCCCAAGCCTTTCTGTGGGTTTCTCTTTGGAGTTTATCTGTGAGTGGACACACAAGGCTATTCCATGGGAACTGCCAATTATTTGTCCTCTGAGGGTATCACCTCCTAGCCGTGACATCTAAGGGTTTGCTGCTCTGTGTCCTTGCCAGCATTTGGTGTGGCGATCTGTATTAGGTTCAGCTGCTCAGCTGAGAGAACAGCTACATGTCATCGGGAATTTAATGTTCCCGTCCTATCCTGATTGATGATATTGAGCACACCTTCATATGTTTATTTAAGACTTCTGCTTCTTCTTGTAAAAGTGCACTTGAGGCATTGCTCATTTTCAATAGGGCTAGTTCTTTGTCGTTGTTTTAATGAGGTCTTATATCATGCAATCTGGCCTTAAACTTGCTATGGAACCAACATTATTTTTATTTTTATTTTATTTGTTTGTTTGGTTGGTTGGTTGGCTTTTCGTGACAGGGTTTCTATGTAGCTTTGGAGCCTGTCATGGAACTAGCTCTTGTAGACCAGGCTGGCCCCGAACTCACAGAGATCCACCTTCCTCTGCTCCCAAGTGCTGGGATTAAAGATGTGCGCCACCACCGCCTGACTAACCAAGGTTATTTTAAAGTCACTATCCTCCTGTCTACCTTTCAAGTGCTGGGATTACAGGAGTGCATCACCTTGCCCAGCCAGATTACTTTTTATTTATTTTATTATTATTATTATTATTACTGATTTTTAAAAGTTCCATATGCATTCTGATAAAGTTCCAGATCACATGTGTGTTTTGCATTTTTTATGTTCATTTTGGCTTCTTGGCTAATTTTCATAATGGTGATTTTTTGATGCGCCAGAATGTTTACTTTGAGCTGCAGAGAGAGATTTCAGTACAGTACACCACTGTCTATAACACCAGCTCCTGGAGATCTGCTGTCCTCTGGTCTCAGTGGGCAAAGTGCTCACACATGTGCGTGCACACATACACACACACAAAATGTTATTAAATAAAATCTTTTAAAAATAAGATATTTAAGCCTTAGGGGCTGGGGAGATGGCTCAGGTGGCAGAATGCTTGCGGTGGAAGCATAAGGACTTGAACTTGATCCTTAGCACCATGTTAAAGCAAGCACACAAATAAACACAACCCTGAGTGTGGTGGTGTGCACGTGTGATCCCAGTGCTGGGGAGACCAAGAAAAGCAGTTCTCTGGAACGTGTTAGCCATCCAGCCAGTCTACTCTGCAAGGCTGAGGCTCCCAGGAGAGACAGCTATCAAAAACAAGGATTGATTGAGCTCTGGTCTACACACACACACACACACACACACACACACACACACCTCACAATACCACACACACAAACATACATACACAACATATATAACATATACACACATACACAACATATATAACACATACACACACACACGCCAGGCATGCACCCCCCACAATATCACACACACACAAACATACACACTGTATATATATACAACATACATAACACATACACACACATGCATGCATATGCACAATACACATACCACACACACATATACAACACACATGCCACACACACACCACACCTGTCAAATGTGCCCACACACACCACACCAGATTTGCACACACACATGCACACACATATACAACACACACACCACACACACACCACATCTGGCAAACGTGCACACACACACACCACACCAGATCAGGCATGCACACACACATGCATACACACACACAACACACAAACATATGTGAGCACACAGAGAAAATACTTAGTTTTCATGAAGACTAGTTTGTCTTTCACTTTTTCTTCCTTATGTCTCCCCTAGAAAATCTTTCTAGCCAAGCTGTGTGGAAAGTCACCTATAGTTTCTCCTACATTGTTAATTTTATGCTTAAGCCTTTAATTCATCTCAAATTGAACTTGGAGTATAATATAAAGAAAGATTAATTCATTTTTTTCCTGTGATAAACTGTTTTGGGACCTTAGCCTACAATCATGGATAATATAAGCTTGACCCTATTACTGGATTTTCTAGATTATTCCATTCATTCTATTCTATTTCACTGTACACACAAAATAAAGTATTTGAGTGCATTAGCACTGCAGCAAATGATCGTGCGGAGTTCATTCACTGGTGCCGCTGGCGGATTTATTGATGCCTTGGGTTTCTTATCAATCACAGGCCACTTGAAAGCAGTGCTCCCTGTTTCCATAGGTTTGTTGAGCTTGACGGGGCACTGGCGCAAGGATGACAGAGTGTGCAGCGCAGGCCACGCCTCCGTTAGCTGGGACTTATCTCAAGCTCTTGCTCTCTTTAGGTCAGCAGCGACATTATCACCACTACCAGCCCCATCCTTCCTTCCTAAACTGCACATCCTCCAGGGTCCCCTCCTTATTCCTGGCCCATGACATCAGCTTCAGAAAAGAAATTAGGGACGGGTGAGAAGATCCTTACATTTTCCCAAAGCTGACTGTTATCCAACCTGCTGCGGCTTCCCCCCTTGCTAGGCATCTCCTACACAGCTCGTCCTTGTCTATTTCAGTAAGGGTGAACTTCACCAGATAGTTGGAAACAGAAGCAAAGCATCAGACACTCAGTAGCTCACTAGCATCCTTGCTCATTTGCTCGCTCACCTGATGGGAGACAGCAGATGACCTCATTCCTACTCTTTCTCCTGAATATGCCTAAGTGTTCCCAGCTTGGGTGACGCTTACCCACAACCGACTAAGGGCCACGAGCTTTTGCAGACCCTCATTTTATTAATGTCATCGGCAAACCATCTGGTTTGTCTCAGTCTGCCCTGCCCCATGGGGGCCACACTTGTGCCTTTGGTCCGCAGTACTTTCTCTATCACCTCCATATGGCTCCACTCTTCCTTCCTATTTTACCGCGTCAAACTCCATCATTGGCCCTTTTCTTGACTGAACCCTGAAGGTACACTCATTCCTCCTGTCTTAGCTGGCTTCCATCCTTAGCTCCTAATCGTATTATTACCCACCTGCACCCAATATTACCTCCTTCCTTGCTCTCTTCCCCCTTTTCAGTCCACTGTATTGTTTATAAAGTGTATTTAAGTCTCATCTTTAAAGAGAAATACCAAATAAGGGAATAAAACAAGAGAGAAAGCAAAACAAACAAATTAGATTTCTCAAACTCCCTGTCACAGGAGACTGCTGTAATGGCCCAATAGTAGCCTGCAGCAATCTCAGAGTCTCTAATTGCCCATGTCTGTTCATGCACCTTCTCATACTAATCTAGTTTCTGGCCCCCTACCTCTCTGAGCCTCTTCCATTTATATTTTTCCAGGATACTTTCCTCAGACAAACTAGTTTACTTCCACTGCTAATGTGCTTGATGCTGCTGAACTGCAACCCTTTAAAATGGTGGACATGGCCACAGTGTGTGCTTTATGCCACAGTGTGCACTGTGTGTATACTTGAGACCTTCTGGTTCCCAGTGTGCTCAGGATTTTATTGTCCTTTCCATAATCTGCCTTTCCAGTTCAGATCCCCTAGGACTCCGTTCTAGCCCTTTCATTTTTACCTTCAATGCGTCACCTGGTAGCTCTACACCAACCCCTTTGTTTCCCCTCTATCTCCAACTGTCTCTGCTGTCCACTGGATCCTGGGAGGAAGACCGTTATTGTCATGTCCAGTGAGCCTCTTACTGGGATGTTCTGGAGGTATCTTAAATTCACGCATCTGACCTCTCACTTGCTGTCCCGTCCTGCACCGTCTTCTCTATTTTACTTAATTACCTGCATCACCTTGCTATGCTAGGTCACTTTGCATCACCGTGACAAAATACTCGAGGTCACTGACTTTACGGAAATAAAGGCCTCTTTCGGCTCACAGTTTCAGGAGGCTCCGCTCTGATCCCTTTGCCGTCTTGCTTTGGGTCTGTGGTGACTGTACCTACGGCAGGAGCACATGGCCAATGAGCTCCTGGAAAGCAGAGGGTGTGCCGAGTGAATGTAGGCTGTCAATATCCCCTTGTCAGACCTGACTTCTGAATACACCCCACCTTCTGCAGATCTCCTGA
Organism: Myodes glareolus; assembly: GCF_982192425.1. Taxonomy (NCBI): domain Eukaryota; kingdom Metazoa; phylum Chordata; class Mammalia; order Rodentia; family Cricetidae; genus Myodes; species Myodes glareolus. The sequence continues at coordinate 102,021,515 of NC_142034.1, read as the reverse complement.
AAAGCCTCTCATCATCCCATTGGCTGGAGACCAATCCTTTAACATGGGCCGTTAGGAGTTATTTGGAAGCCAAAATGTAACTTGATACAAGCTATTGTATGTCTCTAGTGGAACTGTTCCTGCCAGTTTGCGGCCCACCAGGGATCAATCACCCTTCTTTTCAATGCTCCCCTTTCTCATTGTCTGAGTTCTAAGCAGAACTCATATGGTGGGGGAGGCAGAATGAAATCCAGAGTTCCATCTCTAGGCACAGAGCACAGTGGAGAAGGAACAGAACAAAACTAGAAAAACATAGGACATAGCATAACTCCCAATCTGCTACTGTACCTCAGAGGCAGAGTGCTTGCTCACCATACACAAGGCCCTGGGTTCGACACCCAGCACCAGAGAAAACCAAGCCTAACACCCAGTGTTCTTCTCATGCCTCCATCTTCCCTTACACAAAACAAGAGAGAGTAGGTCAGCCTCAGTGGGTCTGTGGCCTTTAGAGAAATCAAGGCAGCATGTAACATAAAACCTTAATAAAGAATTTTTTGCTTGTCTACTTTATTGAACCAATAATAATAAAAAAAAACTCGTTTGAGTCAAAGCTCCCAATGCCACAAGACGTCAATTGCCAAAGCCTGTCTGATAGAGCCCATTTGTTACAGTCGTACAATGGTGCGGCTCGCTTATCACATCTGGGCTTTCTGGAAACTGACAGGTAATTTTCTCACCAGTTAGCCGCTGATTTCTCATACGCAACAAATATATAAAAGCATCCATCATCCATTGTGAGATTTGACTATGAGCAGACCATGAAACTCAATGGCCTGCTCTGATTATTCCTAGAATCCATAAGTAAGTTCAGTTGTGTGTGCCTTGAATTTTATGGAAAACTGATGTATTATCACTATTGCCTAGGAAGTTGGCATTGTGTTAGAAAATATTTGGTTAGATACAAGTGTATTTCAAATATCAGAAAAATACGTGTGCATGATTATAGATAACCAAAATCAAGTGCATAAAATTATCATAATTACTCTAGCCAAAAACAAAAACAAAAACAAAAACAAAACATTGAGTAGTTCTCTACTGGTGTCCACAGGGAATTTTTTCTAGGACCCTTTTCGAGTTTGCTTTCTGTTGCTTTGATAAGAAACTTAGGGAAGGAAGGGATTGATTTGGATTACACTTCCAGGTCACACTCCATCACTGAGAGAGGTCAAGGAAAGAACCTGGAAGCAGCACCCGTGAATAAACACAGCTTGCTGGTTCCCTCATAGACCCAAGCTCCGCTAGCTTCCTTCCACAGCCTAGAATGGTGCCACCTATAGCATCTGTGTTAACAGTAAAGCCAATCAATCCCTCAGAAATGCCCACAAAACAAACCTAAAAAAAAAAAAGACAAGTACTCAGTTAAGATTCATGTCGCCCATGTGATTCTATGTTGTATCAAGTTGACAGTGCTGACTCGGGGAGACCCATGGTTGGTGCTAAAATCCTTAGATGTATGTGTTTAGGGCTAACCACTTAGGACTGATGATGCATCCTATATGAAGACTGTGGCCCATGTGGACTGCTGTGATCTCTGCTGCTCTTGGGCAGGCAAACACATTGTGGAGAGTTAATGGGAGCAGCCTCCCTGTCATGTCCTGAAGACAGTCCTCTCCCACAGTCTTTCTACCCCCTCTTCCATAGTGTTCCCCAAGTCTTATGCAGAGGGATTGTCGTATAGAGAACCCATTTGTAGCTGGGCACCTGGGCATCCAACAGCCACTTACCCTAGACAGTTTACTAGTTGCAGACTTTTGTCACAGCCTCCATCTAAAAGGAAAGTAAATAAATAAAATAAAATAGAAGCTTCTTTGCTGGGGTGTTTTAAAGTCGCACTTGCTTACAAGTAAAAGGATTCTGACTTAGAAGACAGTCAGGAACTATGTCACAAAATGGTATCCGTGGCTTTCCCTCTAGGGTCTGACCTCTCCAGCCACAGGTTTACAGTATTTAGGAATGAGTCTCCTCCTATTGAGCAAGCTAGAGTTCAATTACAAGGTACTGGTTAGTTACCTCGAGACACAAATGCATCCATTGAGTCATTGGGGGTACCTTTCCAGCCCAGTTGCTGTGGTTCACAGGGCTCACAGCTGGGTAGGACAACTTGTCTTGCTTGGAAGCTTGAATAACACTTTCCAAACCTATGAGAGCTAGTGCCCCACTCCCAGGAGGCTTCCAGCACTATGAGCCCCACACTCCCAGGAGAAGGCATCCAGTACTACGAGCCCCCCACTCCCAGGAGGAGGCATCCAGCACTATGAGCCCCTCACTCCCAGGAGGAGGCATCCAGCACTATGAGCCCCCCACTCCCAGAAGGCATCCAGTACTATGAGCCCCTCACTACCAGGAGGAGGCATCCAGCACTATGAGCCCCTCACTCCCAGGAGGAGGCATCCAGTACTAAGAGCCCCTCACTCCCAGGAGGAGGCATCCAGTACTAAGAGCCCCTCACTCCCAGGAGGAGGCATCCAGTACTACGAGCCCCCCACTACCAGGAGGAGGTATCCAGCACTATGAGCCCCTCACTACGAGGAGGAGGCATCCAGCACTAGGAGAACTAGTGTCCTCCAGGAGGAGGCATCCAGGTCAGTACCAGCCTGATTTCCCCAAGCTGGTGAGGGAAGGATGTGGATTCTTCAGCAATAGTCTCATCTTCTTCTTCCTGAGAAGATATTGACAGCTGTGAATGCAGTCACTCTGCTGCAGTGGTGTAGCTGCTGGTAAGTAACCCCGTACTCACGCTCACCCAAACACTTCTGGTTATACTCAGTGGGTTGTAAAAGTAGATATAACAGGAAAAAGGCATGGATTCGAATGAGAGTGGGGAGCGGTGTGGGGGAGGAAGGGAGAAATGTTGCAATTATATTATCAGCTCAAAAGTTTTATAAAAAATCTTTTTAGCTGGGCAGTGGTAGCACATGCCTTTAATCCCAGCACTTGGGAGGCAGAGGCAGGCAGATCTCTGTGATCTCAAGCCCAGCCTGGTCTACAGATAGAGTTCCAGACTGGATCCATAGCTACTGGGAAACCCTGTCAAAAAAAAAAAAACCTTCCATTTGAATGTAACTCACTGGGAAGGGGAGAAGGTGGGCTGGGATACAGGGATGCTCCTGGGAACTTCTGGTGATAGTGTGGGCTGCTACCTGGTTGTCACTTAGAACCGTTGAAGACAGAGATTTCCCAGGAAGATCTGTCACAGCATCCTCGTCCACACTGGCTCTCAAGGACCAGCATCCATATTTCTTCCATTTATCATTGTCGACCTGAGGACAGGGAGCCATTGTAATCTCATCTATGTAACACTTCTCTAGAGGAGACGTCTGGGCATTTCATGCATGTGGAGAGTCAGGCCAGAAAACAGTCTAGAGAAGCCCCCGAATGCCAGTGCTAAGGATATGGATCTCCTCTCTGTCTCATCCTTCTGAGGATGAGCCAGGGCATAAATTAAATCAACAAATAAAAAATGAAATGTAATGAAAAATTACAGGGAAATGGATTCTGTTATCACTGTCCCTGGACGAAGCTCTCTATTAGAAAACACCCAGATAAGAAGGCAGAAGTAAATGAGAATCATGAATGCGCTACAGGAACGTAATAATAGCAAGTATAATATTGCCATAGGCTGTAGTTTTCAGGGTTTACTGTGCACTGGGCAACATTCCAGGTGCTTTCTAAATATTAGCTCTTAAATGTTCAAGACTTCTCTGATAAAGTATTCTTTTCATTTCCAGATATTTCCCAGTGAGAAAGCTGAGTAAGAAAGGAATGGACCTGTCCAGGGTCCTACAGCTAGCACGTGACAGGGTGGGAGTCATGTGATGAATGGACCTGCCCAGGGTCATTTATACAGCTAGCACAAGAAAGGGTGGGAGTTATGTGATGATATTTTGTTTGTGCTCTAATAAATAAAAAAATAAAGCTTGCCTGAAGATCAGAGGGCAAAGCTAGTCACTAGTTAACCATAGCGCTCTGGAGTCTGTACAGACGGACAGGAAGTGATATTGCTGGGTGGAGAGAGCTAAGACAAGAGCTCAGCCTCTTTCTCTGCTGAGGAATCAGTAATGTAAGAATTGACTGTGGTGTGCTTCTTTATCCCTCTGACCCTTCTTTCAGCATTTACCCCGATATTTGGCTCTGGGTTTTATTATTAAGACCAATTAGAACTTGTGCAACAGAGTTGAACCAAAGAAGCCAACTTGAATCTAGAGACATCTGGGAACTCACTCTGATCTTTCTCTCTCTCTCTTTCTCTCTCTTTCTCTCTCTCTCTCTCTCTCTCTCTCTCTCTCTCTCTCTCTCTCTCTCTTTCAGATGATGATCTGGCTTTGTTGTGGTGACCTAAGTTAAATGATTAGAATGCTCTAATATCTGTAATCATTCCTTTCAATAGTATAGCGTAAAAGACTTATCAAAGGAAACCAACCAATCCCTGAGCAGGGAACCAACCGATCCATGAGCACCCTGTCAGGGAAAGAAACACTTTACCCTTGAACCCAGAACCAAAGAAACACACCCTGACTCTGAAACTAGTACCAGATAAATATACTTTGTCCCTAGAATTAAAACCAGTGAAAGAAATATGCCCTGGCCTTAAAATTAGAGCCAAAAAGTCAAAACAGCCAGTGAAAGAAACACAGTTTGGCCCTGAAATCACAGACATCTCTGCCCCTGACCAAGCAGACTAACCAATCCCTGATCAGGAAAACTAACCAATCCCTGAGAAGAAAAACTTCTCCCTGAGAAAAGTCCACCCCTAAAAACCCCTGTATAAGCCCTCCACCTGTTCAGCTGCTGGCTGTCATTTCCCACTCTGGCTGAGGCAGTCACTCTCCTGGATTCCTCCTTCCCAAATAAATCTTTCTCAAAGCAGTCTTGGGTGAAGATCTTCATTTGCCAGCACAGAATAGAAGAACCTGCTGAGACATCCCTTAGGGAATTGAGCAGGAAGGAAAAAAAAAAAAAAAACCTTGCTGAGAGATGCTCCCTTAGGGGGGCTGGGCAAGGCTGAGCAGAAAAAGTAACAGCTTTTCCTCGAGCGGAAGGAGATTGCTACATTTCTACAGTGGCTTCCCATTTAGGGGAGTGTAGCTGATGAAGTAACATCTTGCCCCACAGAAGAAGTAGAGAGCTCTGCTAGAATGTTCCCTTAGGAGAACAGAGCAGAGCTCAGCTGTAGCAACTCTCAAGAACAGGATTTCTACATCCTGCAGGGAGAACATCCTCAACTGCACTCCAGCTTCAGGTAGCCTGGCTTCCGGACAAGTCAGGACACCTTTCTCTCCAGGGCTGAGCTGTCCTGTTGTAGCTCCAGCTTCCAGAGCTGTCCTACTGCAGCTCTTGGTATAGGCTGGCTTCCCAGTAAGTCAGGCTATCTCTGCAGCCCCAGAGCTGTAGCACTCGCACTCCCTTACAAACAGAAGCACATGTAATATTCTTGTACTTTATTCTGTTAGGTGGGGAGACCTCGACAACCTCAACAATGAGAGACAGCACAGAACTTAAACTCTTTGGATGTTCTGGTGGCAACCTCCCCAGCCAGTAGCCACATGTCTTGTTAGGAAGCCAGAGCGTGTGGTGGTTGTTCCTACATGCAGTCATGCTTCAGTCTCAGGAGGTTGAGAATGAGCAAGAAAGATAGCTCAGTGGCTGAAAGCCCTTGTTCCACAGTCATGAGGATGCCAGTTTGATCCAGAAGCCCCATATGAGCTGCCTGTAGCTCCTGGAGCACTAACTTTGAACTGCTGGGATCATTGGTTTCCCATTGATACCCAAGCTCCAGGTTTAGGAAGAGATCTTACCCCAGAGGAACTGGCAGTGGGTGATGAAAAAGGAACCTGACACCTTTTTCTGACCTCGACATACACACGATACTCATCTGTACACACAGGTTACAAGCACTTGCACACACACACACACACACACACACACACTTAAACTCACTTTGTTTTAAGTTGGTGGATTCTGGCTTAGGAGCAGTAGGTTTGGGCCGGCGGCAGTCTTATGTATAGCTAACTACAGGTGGTACCTTTGCAGCAGTGCGAGGAGATGCCTGCCATGACAACTTAGAGGGCATGATGGTTGCTTTGGCTCAGTTTCAGAGCCACCATATCATCTTGGTGGAAATGGGGGGTGGAGCCGAGCAGCTCGCACCACGTGGCAGTCAGGAAGCAAAGAGAGAGGAGCTAAGGAGACAGAGAAAGATATGGCCCCCAAGAACACCTTCACCTGCTTCTTCCAGCCAGGTCCCACATCCTACCCTTCACTGCTTCTCAATAATGCCATTATATTAAGAATCTCTCGAATGATTAGTTAGGGTCTCATGATCTAATTGTTTCTAGAAATGCCATTGTAGACACCCAGAGGTGTGCTTCACTAACCTTCTTGGTTGGGTATGTGTGCACTTGTGTGCATGTGTACCTGTGAGAACACCTGTCTGTGATGCCAGCGGCTGATGGAGAGTATCTTCCTCCAGCGTTTTCTAGTTAAGTTTTAGAAACAGGGTCTCTCACTGAAGATAGAGCTCATCAGTCCATCTAGGCTGGTCTATCAGTGAGCTCTAAGGAGCTGCCTCCCCCTACGACCACCATTTGCTTCCCTCCCAGCACAGAGGTTGTACTTATGTGCCAACAGAACCAGCTTATTTTAGGTAGATACTGGAGACACTAACTCATCCCTCATGTTTGCATAGCAGGTACTTCACCAGCTGAGCTATCTCCCCAGCTCTCTCGCGCGCTCTCTCTCTCTCTCTCGCTCTCTCTCTCCCTTCTTTTCTTCCTCCCTCCCTCCCTCCCCCCCTCCCTCCTTCCCTCCTTCTTTTTCCCGTTCTAAGACTGGCCATATTCCTCCAGGTTGGCTCCTTCTAAACTCTGTCTTTATTTTGAACTGTTTAAGTTTGCTTTCTTCTGCTGTGACAAAACATTGGCCCCAAACAAATTCAGTAGAAAATGGTTTGTTCCATCTTACAGCTTACAATCCATTGTAAAGGGAAGTCATGGTAGGAACTCAAGGCCAGAACCCAGAGACAAAACTGAAATGGAGACTATGGAGGAGATGCACTTACTGCCTCATTTCCCCTGGATCTCCTAGCTACTTTGCTTACACAGCCTAGCTCAACCTGCACCACCCTCAATGACCCTGGCCCTCCTATGTCATTTAACAACCAAGAAACTGTCCCACAGACTTGCCCACAGGCCAGTCGATGGAGGTAGTTTTTCAATAAGATTTCTTCTTCCCAGAATGCCCAGGTTTACATCAAGTTAACAAAAACTGTGTCTCTAGTCCACTAAATCCTCCAGTGCCACCCATGTGTGCACGGATGTGGGGCCATCCATGGATCATGGGAAGTCTGCTTACCCGTGATCACATACTCCAAAAGGAGTGGTTTGCCTTGTACTAACTATCACAATAGTTCCTTCATCAGAGGTGGGGCCTGGGACTTATCTACCCCACTGGCAGGTAACCACAGCTGCTGGGTATTCATGGGTGCATTGACCATGTCATGTCCAGAAGACAGCGCCCACAGCACCCCTCCCCCATCCTCTGCTTTTTGCATTCTTCCCAGCCTTCTTCTGTATGGTTCCCTGAACCTTGGTGAGGAAGGGAGGGTTAATACAAATGTCCTGTTTATGTTTGGGCTCTCGGTCTCACTCTCAGCACTCTAGTCGGTCTTCTCTCCAGAAGCTTCTCTAACCAAGCCTGTGAGCTACACAGGTATATGTGTATAAACATGACTCTTCAGAAATCAATTTGACAGCGTGGCCATATAGCAAAATAACAAAACAGGCTCTACCCCAGGGCCTGTGTCCCCTCCAGCCATGAGATTTTGTCCAAGATTATAGTATCTGGTGTGAAATTCTGTCTAGGGAGCAGGCCTTAAATCCACTCAAAAAACAGTTAGCTATCCCATGTGCATTTTTAATCCAGTCGCACCAAGAATCAAAACTGATTGTCGCGATAAACTGTGAGCTGCACATGGTCAGTTCGTGCACCTTTGCAGTCTTGCCTATAAAACTGGGATCTGCTGACCAGGAGAGCTCAGCACCTACTATTAGCACAGTGTCTGGGAGCCTACCCACCCCCTCCAGCACTAGTATATGGGGTGGAATTGTTTCCCCCTCCTAAACTATAGTGCCGAGGTGATCTTATTTGAAATAAGGGTCTTTGGAGATCAAATTGGTTTAATTGACTAACCAAGTCCACTGACACCTTAGACATCTAGCCAGCAGAACTGTGGAATATTAAGTGTGTGTTGTTTTAGGCCGCCAAGTCTTGGTAATGTGTAGTGGCAGTCGCGGGAAGCTAATCTGATTGCTGAGAGAGGATGCGTGTTTTAACAGCTCCCCAGGTGACTCACATGCACACTGACATTTGAGAAGCGCCGCTTGAGCATCCTCCGTGCATGCTGACATCATCAATGCTTTTCAATCTGTGTTGGGGAACACGACCACGCTCCTCAGATGAAGTCTTCAGCTCCACTGAGGGGGGTCACTGTCCTCTGCTGGAGTCTGGGAGTGAAGAGAGGGGTTCAGTATGTCCCACTTGCTTCTCTGTTCAGATCTCACCCCCAAACAGCCTGCCTGCTTCTACATATAAATCACATAAATTATCGTGAGATTCATGAGCCTTGTGTGATGGGCAGCCTCATGGTGCTAAAATAAATGGAGCTACAGCTCAAGCCCACTTCTTAAGGACTTCATTTAGCTTTGCCTTTTAAATTTTAATTCTCTGTGTTTGGAATGTAGCCAGTAGTCAAGCACATTCTTAGGTTACACAGGCCCTACGCTCCACCCCTGCACTATAAAATCAAATGAATCAATTGATAATATAGAATGTTATCTTTTCCCCTGTAATTCTATCAAATTTTTCTCAGAAAGAGCATAAAACTTGAAGGAAGGTGATCACCTAGACTTTTGAGCACTGACAGAGATTTGGAGCAGATGGGGAATAAGATTAAGGTCCAGACACCATGTGACAACCTCTTTAGAAACTGAATCCACACTGGAAGCAAGTCCTTAGATTTCCTTAGCCATGATGCTGCCCTATCACTACAATTAACAGGGTCTCCTGAACAGTACCCTCCACCGGCTTGCTTAGAACACAATGAGGGACAAGGTAGGCCTGCTTGGGTGGAATGACCATTGTCTGGCAACTTATACAACCTAAATACATATAAGAAGATGTATCTCTACATGGTCTGCAACACTCTTTCTGAGTGATACTATTTGTGGATAACCAGGAAAAATTATTTCAATTGTGTCTCTAGTAGGGAAATAAAGCTTCCATTGCGCGGTTAAGGGCAGCATCTCTCCTTGCGCCTTGCAGGAGCAGCAATTGAGGGCAGCATCTCTCCTTGCGCCTTGCAGGAGCAGCGGTTAAGGGCAGCATCCCTGGAGCTAAGAATCAAAGCCTCACCTGCCTTTTGTCAGCTCTGCCACTTTGAGCTGCTTCATTTCCTGTACCTCATAGAAAACTAATTGTGACATTGTAGAATAATCTCAGGAATGACTTAACATACGACACGACTAGAATGGAGCCTCATACAAACACGGAAAACCCCCACAGACCTGTGCATTTTCATTCTCATGGTCCTTCTCTTGCCTTCCTCGTCCCTGCCGTACCAAGTGTCCATCTTTAACACTTTGTAGATGAAGGCTGTGGACTTCCCCCAGGTGCCGCTTGTGTTTAGTGCCTGCCTGGGATCTAAGTGCAAGCTTATATTCACACTGTAATTTTGAGACCTCCGGAGTCAAAGCTGCCTGATTTTTCTACCCTGAATCTCCTGAGTGGAGGAACTCATTGTGTCCACAGAAGAGCCATCTCTATCCCAACACGTCTTTGACACTCTTTGTCTACACAAAGCTTTCTTCTGATTTTGCCAGTGGCTGTCAGCTTGACACCTGCCACCTGTCTGGTTATGTATGTACGACTCCTTTAGGTCCCTGTGTTGGACCCCAGTCATTCGCTGGAACAACTTTAGTAAAAAGACACATGGAAAGCAGAGATTCAACTGCCACATTTTTCATATGAAAAACTTGGGAGAGATGACCGACAAGAAAGAATTGATTTTTCCCACAATTTCTCAGGGGACCCTCAAGGCAACTCACTGGGTTAGTGTTCTTATTCGCTGTCCCCCAACAACAGACAGGAACTTCAAAATCAGCTGCATAATGTATGCAATTGGAACCTTGACCAATCTAAGACTCGATTAGATATTCACAGTTCCAGAATAAGTTTGCACCATCCCACTACATCATGTGACATGGCTACCATGTGATCTCTCCAAGGTCTCACAAGCAATGCCTCAAACTCTCACCACTACTGTTTTCAGTTCAGTCTATGATAAGGCCTTTTCAGATATGCAGTCAGACAATCTGCTCATGTGATACAAATGCTTGAAATGCGGCATCTCATTCCTGCAGCAAAATATTAAATGTCATTCATGCAAAAGGCACCATCTGATAAGGCAGTGACTTACGACCGGTCACACCCAGGCGCTGTGATAAAGCGTTGCTTACTGTAATAGAATGTACTTAGAAAGCCTCGGCGGCCATCAGAGCAGGCCCTGGATCTCCTGGCCCTTATCTTTACAGATATGTTTTCACTTCTCAGCAAACAAGTGGGCACCAGGGCAGAAGGAAGGGATGACACAGCACGCCCTATGTTTTTAAACATGATTCTGAAGACATTCTTATAAGTCAGCCACCTCTTTCTTGTCTCTCTGAACTCCAAATATTTCATCTGGGAACCAGGCCGGCAGTGGTTCCCTTTGCCCTTTATTCTTTCCCTAGGAGCTAGCCTTACCCACCTTCACTTAATATTTATAAGCAGTGCCAACTTTCAAAACTGTGAGAGCATTCAGTAGGGGCAATCATACCAGCTGCAGACCGTGTGCAAAACATCATTCTGTAGGCCTTGCAAAACCCCGTAGACCATGTGCAAGGCACCATTCTGTAGGCCTTGCATGACCCTGCAGACCGTGTGCAAGGCACCATTCCTCGGGCCTTGCGTGACCCTGCAGACCTTGTGCAAGGTACCATTCCTCAGGGCTTCCAGTGACATGTCCTGTTTGATTTGCCAGCAACCCAATGAAGTAGGGATTTCTGATTTTAATCACCATCTTAGAAATGAAAATGAGGGTTAAAAATTTAAAGCGGCATGACAGTCACACAGCTGGACAATAGCAAAGCCAGACTCTGAGCCCAGATCTTTCTGGCTCCCCGATCCTGATCCAACCCTCTTCTTTTAGCCTCTGATTCAACACTATTGACTAACCATGAGATCTTGGGTAAGTTACTTCTTAAGTCCAAGGCTGCCTCATTTGATAAGGGTAATTTTTATCACTCATAGGGTTAGTGTGACTGTTAATTAGTTTGTGAACGTGTTGGGTGTGTGACAAATGTTTGTAGGATTAGTTGTCACTATTGTAGAGTTCGTGCCACCAACAATAGAGATCTACTTCTCCATTCAAGTTCCTGCCACTTTGAAAAGACAGTGAGGGCAGCTCCTGAGGAGCGCTTCCAAGTGACTTCATGACTTGCAGAGCTTCCAAACCCTCAGCTGGGTGAGCCCAAGGCTACTTCTCCCCTTCACTCCTGAGCTTCACTTCAGGATGCTAATGGGATGAAAATTCCCAGGCTGGCAGTATCTGTCTGCTGTTCCCATCACGGTGGAGAATGCAGCTGGGCTCATGTCTGCCCTACTCCTTAGCCTCACATTGCCTCACCGGACGCCATTTAAATTGGCCTGTCATGGATTCAGAAAGAAGAATGTAGGAAGTTTCTTAGTCCATATTGTTGCTATGTGAGCACTAAGGTAGGGTGATTCTGACCATCCAGCCAATAAACTTTGTGCGTACTGAGCATACCTTGTCCCCATTAACTCAAAGTTGTCTCATGCAGGGAACAGCCCAGTATGGTTGTCCAAGATTAAATCCAGTTCTCCCTTTGAGATCAGATTTTAATATGCAAATCAGCTTACCCTCCTCTCCATCCTTACCTGGCTAATGTCCTCATATCACACTGGGCTTCGGCTGGTTCTAGAACACAGCTAGGCCTTCCTGTCCTGAGCAGAAGACCTTTGAACATCCCACCTTCATTCTGAGACACTCGCCTGCTTCCTCATTCTCGAGGGTTCAGTTCCCAGTGCCTCAGGTTACTTGCCTTATATTTTCAAATTATTTTTTATATCTCATATATTCAATGATTATTATTGACTTTCACTTGGATAATTGCATGTTTAATGTCAATATTAGAGTAAAAGTTTCCCTAAAATCTGATTCTAAGCTTTGGATTTTGTTTTATTTTTTCTTTCGGTTTTGTTTTTCTCCTTTTTCTTTTCCTTTTTTCCTTCTCTTTCTTTTTTTGTCTTCATATGCTTTTTTCTCTAATTGAAAATAGATTCTTTTCTCATACACTACATCCTGATTATAGTTTCTCCTCCCTCTACTCCTCTCAGTTGCTCCCACCTCCCATCCCATCCAGATCCACTCCCTGTCTGTCTCTCATCAGAAAAGTACAGGCTTCTAAGAGATAACAGCCAAGCGTGATGAAATAAAATATAATAAGATGAAACAAAAACTATCGTACCAAAGTTGGACCCAGAAACCCAACAGAAGGGAAAGAGTCCCAAGAGCAGGCACAAGAGTCAGAGACATACCTATTCTTGTAGTCAAGGTTCCCATAAAAATGATAAGCTAAGAGCTATAATCTAAATGCAGAAGACCTGGTGTAGATCCATGTAGGCCTTGTGCTTGCTACTTCAGTCTCTGTGAGTTCATATGTGCCTTGTTCTCCTGGTGCCCTCCATCTTTTTTGGCTCTTACAATCTTTCTGCCTCCTCTTCTGCAGGGTTCCCTGAGCTCTGAGAAGAGACCTCCAATTTAGACTTTCTCTGCACAATGTCTAGCTGTGGTTTCTGCATCTTTTTCCATCTGCTGCCAGAAGCCCCTGTGATGGTTGACCGATAAAGCACTGATCTGTTGGTATAGCAGAATATCATTAGGAATTACTTTATTATTTTTTTTAGACCAGTAGTGCTTGGTTTTGCACTAGGTCTCTGGGCTACCTTGTCTTTGGTTCTTGGTTACTCAAACAGTGTTGGGTATGAGTTCCTTCTCATGGAGTGGGCCTTACGTCACATCAGACATTGGTTGGCTACTCCCACATGTTCTGTACCACAGTTGCTCAAGCCTACTTTTCAGGCAGGACATATTGTAGGTCAAAGATTTTTGGAGTTGAGTTGATGTCCAGATTTCTCTTTCAGTGGCCTGTGGAGTGCCTTTCCACACCAAAGACACTAGAACATAGGGATGAGGCTGCAATGAAGGCACCAGCTCGATTTCTCCATGTTCAATGAGTTGTGTGAGTATTGTTCTCAGCAATGTCAGTTTGCAGAGAGCAATTCTTTTTCTTAGCAAACTAAGTTGTATGAAAATATCCACGGGAGCCCTTTGGCCAACAATCAAGTCAATTGAATGTAACCTGGTCCCACCACTGGAAGCCTCATTTGGCTACAAGGGATGGCCATTGAGAGTATGTATCCCCACTACCAGGAATCCTCATTATGATCACCTTCATAGATTCCAGAAAGTTTCCACTTCAGGTTTCCACACCACCTCTTAAATGCCCGCCAATTTCAGCTTCCTTTCTCCCTCTATTCTGTCTGTTCCCCAACCTGCTTCCCCTGTTCCCCCTGCTTCCAGCCTCATCCACCCCCAGTCTTTTATAAAATCTATTCTATTTTCCCTTCCAAGAAAGATACATACATTCCCCTACAAAACTCTCTCCTTTTTATCTAACCTTTCAGGGTTACATGACCTCCATCCCCCTCTGGGGTTGTAGCTTGGTTACCATTTACTTAATGGCTAATATCTACTTATAAATGAATATATGCCATATTTATCTTTCAGGGTCTAGGGTTACTTCACTCAAGATGATTTTTGTCTAGTTCCATCCATTGCCTGCAAATTTCATGATGTTATTAACAAATGATTAATACTCCATTGTGAAAATGTACCACATTTTCTTTATGCATTCCTCACTTGATGGACATCAAGATTGTTTCCAGTTTCTAACTATTATGAATAAAGCTGCAATGGACGTGGTTGAGCAAGTGTCCTTGTGGTAGGATGGAGAATTCTTTGGATATATGCTCAAAGACAGTATAGCTGGGTCATTTGGTAGATTGATTCCAACATTTCTGAAGAAATCCATACTGTTTCCAAAGTGCCTATGGAAGTTTATATTCCCACAAGCAATGGAGGAGTGTTCCCCATGCTCGACATTCTAGCCAGCATGAGCTGTTACTTGTGTTATTGATCTTAGCCATTCTGACAGGTGCAAGAGGGATCTCAAAGTATCTTTGATTTGCTTTTCCCTGATAGCTAAGCATATTGAACATTTCTTTAAGTGTTTCTTGGCCATCTGAGTTTCCTCTTTGAGAATTCTCTGTTTTAATCTGTATTCCATTTATTTATTGGATTATTTGGTTTTTTGATGTCTAGTCTCTAGAGTTTTTTAATATAAATTTTTGATATTAGCCCTCTGTCAGAGATGGAGTTGGTGAAGATCTTTTCATATCCTATAGGCTGCCATTTTGCCTTATTAATGGTGTCCTTTGCCTTTAAATAAGCTTGTCAGTTTCATGAGGTCCCATTTATTAATTGTTGATCTTAGTGCCTGCACCGTGTTCTGTTCAGAAAGTCCTCTGTGATAATGTGTTCAATGCTATTCCCCAGTTTTCTTTCTCTCAGGTTCAGTGTATCAGGTTTGTGTTGAGGTCTTTGATCCACTTGGACTTGAGTTTTATACAGGCAATGAATATGGATGTATTTGTTTTCTTCTGTATGCAGGCATCCAGTATGATCAGCACCATTTGTTGAAGATTTTATCATTTTCTCATTGTGTCTTTCTGACTTCTTCACCAATAATCATCTATCCATAAATGTGTGGAATTATGTCTGAGTATTCAATTTGATTCCATACATCAAGGTGTCTGTTTTTATGTCAATACCATGCAGTTTTTATTACTATAGTTCTGTAGTACAGCTTGAAATTGGTGGACCCTCCAGTATTTCCTTTATTACTTAGAATTGTTTTAGTTTCCTGGGGTTTTTTGTTTTGTTTTCTATGTTGAGAATTGTCTTTTTAATGCCTGTAAAGAATAATGTTGGGATTTTGATGGGGATTGCACTAAATCTGTAGGTTCCTTTTGGCAGAATGACAGTTTTTACTGTCAATCCTACCAATCCATAAGCATGAGAGATCTTTTCCTCTTTTGATACCTTCTTCAATTTCTTTCTTCAGACTTAGTATAATATGTCTTTTATGTTCACTTGCTTGGATAGTGCTACTCCAAGACATTTTATGTTATTTGAGACTCTTAGAAAAGGTGTTGTTTTCCTGATTTCTTTCTCAGTCTGTCATTTGTATGTTGGAGGTCTATTGATTTTTTTTTATTCGTCTTGTATCCAGCCACTTTGCTGAAAATGTTTATCAGATGTAGGAATTCCCTGGTGGATGTTTTTGGGGTCACTTATGTATATTATTACATAATCTGAAAATAAAGATGCTTTACTTCTTACTTTTCAATTTGTATCCCTCTTAGCTCCTTCAGTTGTCTTATTGCTCTAGTTAGTAATATATTTAAGTAATATATTTAATAGATATGGAGAGAGTGAACAACCTTGTCTTCTTCTTGACTTTAGTGGAATTGCTTTGCATTTCTCTCCATCTAATTTGGTATTGGCTATTGGCTTGCTGTAAATTGCCTTTATTATGTTTAGGTATGTCCCTTGGTACTTCTAATCTCTCCAGGAATTTTGTCATGAAGAGATGTTGGATTTTGTCGAATGCTTTTTCAGCATCCAGTGAGATGATCATGTGGTTGTTGTCATTCAGTTTGTTTATATGGTGGATAATATTGACAGATTTTAATATGTTGAACCGTCCCTGTATCTCTGGGATGAAGCCCACTTGATCATAGTGGATGATCTTTTTGATGTGCAATTATTCTATTATTTTTGCATCTGTGTTTATAAGGAAAATTGGTCTGTAATTCTCCTTCTTTGTTGAATCTTTATGTAATCTGTGTATCAGGGTAACTGTAACCTAAAAAATTAATTGAGCAATGTTTCTTCTTATCTATTTTGTGGGAAAATTTGAGGAGTAGTGACATTAACTCTTCTCTGAATATCTGATAGAATTCTAGGCTAAAATCATCTGGTCCTGGGCTTATTTTGGTTGTGAGAATATTAATATGTGCTTCTATTTCACTAGGGGTTGCAGATCTGTTTAAATTGTTTTTCTGATTTTGATTAACTTTGGTAAGTGCTACCTGTTGAGAAAATTACCCATTTCTTTTAAATTTTCCAATTTGGTAAAATACAGGTCTTTAAAAGTATGTCTTTTTGACTTTCTGGATTTTCTCAGTGTCTGTCATTATGTCTCCCGTTTTGTTTCCGATTTTGTTAATTTGCATATTACCTCCCCATGTTTTAGTTAGTTTAGATGAGGATTTATGTGGTTTGAATATTTATGGCCCACATAGACTCCTGTTTGCGTGCTTGACTTATAGAGAATGGCACTATTGGGAGGTGTGGCCTTGTTGGAGGAGGTCTGTCACTGAGGTGAGGGGGGAACTTTGAAGTCTTCTATGCTGAAGTTACAAACTCGGTGTAGAACAGAGTTCATTTCCTGTTGTCTGTGGATCAAGATGCAGAACTCTTAGCTCTTTCTCCAGCACCATGTCTGTGTGCACACTGCTGTGCTTCCCGCCAAGAGGATAATGGACTAAACTTCTGAAACTGTTAGCCAGCCTCAGTTAAATGTTTTCCTCATAAGAGTTGCCGTGGTCATAATGTCTCTTCATGGCAATAAAACCCTAACTTAGATAGTTTATCTGTCTTGATGATTTTCTCACAGAACCACCTCTTTGTTTCACTGATTCTTTGCGTTGTTTTCTTTCCTTTTATTTTACTGATTTTATCCCTATCTATTCCTTCTGGGTGTGCTTACTTCTTTTTGTTCTGGACCTTTCAGGTGTGCTGTTAGGCTGCTAGCATGACATTTATCCAATTCTTTTACATAGGCACTTAGTGCTATGAACTTTCATTGTGCCCCATAGGTTTGTATATGTTCTGTATTCATTTTCACTGAATTCTAGGAAGTCTAATTTCTTTATTTCTTTCTTGACCCATTTTTCCCTCAGCAGAGAGTTGCTCAGTTTCCATGAGTTTGTAGGCTTTCTGCTGTTGTTGCTGACATCCAGCTTTGATCTGTGGTAGTCTGATAAGATGCAGGAGTTGTTTCAATTTTCTCTTATCTTCTGAGACTTGCTTTATGTTCGAATATATGAACAATTTTGGAGAAAGTTCCATGAGGTTCAGAGAAGACAGTATATCCTTTTATGTTTGGGTGAAATATTCTGTAAATGTCTACTAGGTCCATTTGGTTTATAACATTTGTTAGCTCCAGTTTTTCTCTGTTTAGTTTGGATGACCTGTCCATTGGTGAGAGTGGGGTATTAAAGTCTCCACTATCAGTATGTGAGTGTCAATATATGGTTTAAGCTGTAGAAGTGGTTTTATTACAAAATTGGTTGCCCTTGTGCTTGGGGCAGAGATGTTAAGAACTGAACTGTCATCTTGGTGAATTTTTCGTTTGATAAGTATGTAGTGTACTTCCTTAACTCTTTTGGTTAGTTTTGGTTGGAAGTCCATCTTGATAGATATTAGAATGGCTACACCAGCTTGCTTATTCAGTGCATTTGCTTGGAAAATCTTTTTCCAACCCTTTCTCTGAAGTCATGTCTATCGTTGATGTTGAGTTGTGTTTCTTGGGTAAGCAAAAGGAGGAGTCCTGTATTTGCATCCATATATTAATCTGTGTGTTGCAGAATATTTGATCACCCTGTGAACTCCAAGATTGCGCTATTTACTCGAAAGAACTTGTTTATACTTGTTGTGTGGCTCGGGTCTAGCACACATCTTTAATCCAGGAGCTTTCTTCTTGAATATTATAAACAGTATTAAATAAAATCAACCATAGATCAAGAGTCAGAACAAGCAAACAGTTTACAATAATGAACATAGGATTGTTAAGAAAAAACAAAGAAAGTAGAAGGAAGTCAGGAGGATGAATACAGAGGTTCAGAGAAGTAGAAGGGATGAACATTCAGTTGGAAGGTTTTGTTTGAGACTAGGAGAAAAGAACGACATTTGTTGAGGAAAGAGGTCAGCTGGGTGCTTTTTCAGGCTCTCTGAGTTAGCAGACTTTCACCCCAGCATCTAGCTCCCAAGTCTTTATTGATACAATCAAGTGATTACAATTTTGTTTAAAACAACATCTATCTTTTTATGGGGGAATTGAGACCACTGATATTGAGTGATATCAATGACCAATGATTGTTAATTCCTGTTATTTTGTTGTTGGCAGTGGTGGTGTGATATGTGCTTCTGTTATTTTGATTTGCTGATGTGAGATTATTTATTTACTGTGTTTTCATGAGTGTAGTTAACATCCTTGGGTTGGAGTTCTCCTTCTAACACCTTCTGTAGGATTGGATTTATTGACATTGCTTAAATTTGACTATCATGGAATATATTATTTTCTCTATATATGGTTATTACAATTTCTATTAGGTATAGTAGTCTGAGCTGGCATCTTTGGTCTCCTAGAGTCCACAGGACGTCTGTCCAGGCCATTTGGTTTTTAGAGTCTTCATTGAGAAGTTGGGTGTAATTCTGACAGGTCTGCCTTTATATGTTACTTAGTCTTTCTCTCTTGTAACTTTTAATATTCTTTCTTTGTTCATATGTTTAGTGTTTTGATTATTATGTGACAAGGATACTTTCTTTCTGTTTCAGTCTATTTGGTGTTCTGTAAGTTTTAGAGTTCTTTGTTTTGTTTTGTTTTTTGTTTGTTTGTTCTTTTACCTTTATAAGTGTGCCCTTCCTTAAGTTAGGAAAATTTTCCTCTCTGATTTTGTTGAAAACATATTCTGGGCCTTTGAGATGGTATTCTTCTTCTATTTCTATCATTCTTAGATTTGGTCTTTTCATAGTGTTCTATTAAGGAATTTTGTAGATTCACATTTATCCATTTCTTCTATCATATCTTCAAAGTCTTCCATTTCTTGTTTTCTGTTGGTGAAACTTACTGCTGCAGTTCCTGTTCTAATTCCAAAATTTTTCATTTTCAGAATCCCTTCAGTGTATATTTACTTTACTCAATTTCCAATATTCTACTGCCAATCTGAGGTCTTAAACAATATCATTCATTTCCTTCCACTGTTTGTATTTTCCTAGGTTTCTTTGAGGTACTTACTAATTTCTTCTTTAAGGACTTCTCTATCATATTCATAAAGGCTGTTTTAATGTCTTTTTTGTACTTCACCTACATTGGAATATTCAGGGCCTGTTGTGGTGGGATAGGCAGGCTCTAGTGGAGACATGCTGCCTTGCCGTTCATTCCTTGTGTTCTTATGCTGGTGTCTAGGCATGTGGGTTTGGAATGATTAGAGATCTAGGTGTTGATAACTGGATTTGTCTTTGTTGGATGGGTGTTTTTTTTCTTGGTTTCTGAAAATTTCAGAGAGGTTTCTTGGAAAATTCTCTCTGGATATTTGGGTAGTGTGATAGCTGTGTGCTGCCTGTTTTTCTGGTCAGCACAGCTGATGTGTTCACAGGCAATGCCGACTGTAGTTGGAGGCTGGGATATTGAGATGAATGGGGAAAGGAAGGTTGGAGGAGAAGGTCTTTGTGATCCACTGGGGATGGGGTCAGAGAGGGAAGGGCGAGTTTAGTAGCTGGGAATGAGATGAAGGATTGGATCTCAGGATCAGTAGAAAAGGTGCAGGTCTGCCTTTGGTCTGCTTGTTGCCCTAGGAAGAACTACCCCAGGATTAGCAGTAGGTGCCTGCTGGAGTTGGAACAAAGCAGCAAGTGGAGGGAGGTTATAAGGGGAAGATCTGCGGGATGGGATCGGGGAGGCAGGGAAGGCTTCCACAGGTGCTCAGCTAGAGACAGGCTGGGGAATTGGATCTGGGTAATCCAGAAGAGACAAGAGGTCTGTAGATAGCCTACCTGGTTTTTTAGCATGTGTGGGCTGAGCTTTTAGCAGGGGTGCCTGCCAGATTTGGGGACTGGGATACAGTGATAAGTGGGGGGAAGGCGGTTAGGAGGGGATGGTCTGTAGGGTCCCCAGGAGATTTAGGCAGGGGGCAAGAAGGAAGGCTGCAATGGTGCTCTGTTGCAACTCTGGGGATGAGATGGGGGATTGGGTCTGTGGGAACAGAGCATTTTTTTTCAAACAATGAGGAATTAGAAATTAGGAAGAGGAGAGAATGGAGAATAAAGTAAACCTAATACAAAAATCACACAGGATGAATAGGTTCTGCAAATCCACTGTGTATACAGGGCAGATGACAGCAAATGTTGTACTGTAGGATCAGACACTTTCTAAGAGGATAGGTCTTATGTTGAGTGTTTTTGGTACTGTAACTTTACATGTATGGGTGTTCTCTCTACATATATGTCTGGCAGAGGCCATAAGAGGGAGTTGAACTGAAATTATAGATGTCTGTTAGTTGCCATGTAGGTGCTGGCAATAGAACCTGGGTCCTTTGCAGGAACAGCAAGTGATTTTTAAAAAAATAAAAACAACTTTTTATTGATTCTTTGTGAATTTCACATCATGTACCCCAATCCTACTCATCTTCCTGGCCCTCCATATTCACCCTTCACCCTTGTGATCCCCTGACCCCAAAGGAAACAAACATACAAAAAAACAAAAACTAAACAAACAAAATCGTGCCATGGAAGCTGTGATGCGTCTCAGTGTGCCACCCAGTATACCCATTTGCCCAAACAGTTTTGCTTACAAATGTTCATTGCAATGAGACATTAGTCTGACTTGAGATCTCTGACTTCTGCTACACTAGCAATACTGGATCCTCAGGGGGCTCCTCTCATATATCCTGTTGCTGCCCTGTGTCAGGGAGATCCTGCTATTGTGTGATATTTTATTTGTGTTCTGACAAACATAGCTTGCCTTATTTTGTCAGATCAGAGGGCAGAGCTAGCCAGCTACCAGTTAACCATAAAAGCTGGGCGATGGTGGCTTACGCCTTTAATGCCAACACTCAGGAGGTGGAGACAGGAAGTGATAAAGTAGGGTGTACACAGGATCTGAGGTCCTTTTGGACTGATGAAGGAGACAGGCAGAAAGCAACTTGAGGTTCTCTGATCTTCCAGGTTTTCCCCTGATATTTGACTTACAATTTTCTTTATTGAGTAATGTTGTGATCCAGCTGCGCTCACTCCCCCTGACTGACAGCAGAACTTCCTTGTGGTCTGTAATTGACAAGGATGTTTGTGTTCTTTCTGGCCAGTGGGTCTCCACAGAAGGAGTAGAGGCATAAAAGGTTGCTGGGCAAAATAAAGCTTGCTGTTCTTCCACCTGAAAAGAAACCTTCCTGTCTCAATCCTGGCACCCCCGCCACCCCACACCCCACAAGTCTTGGCTATCCAGGCTGTGCTGGCTGCAGCAAGTGAAGGTCCCACTGAGATCTGGAAAGTGGGGATTTGTGAACAGGGTCGCTCAGTCCAGGGAGCATATTGGGGAAGGTAATGTGTTTTTATTTTTCATCCCTAGAGATAACTCTGAGAGACATCCTCCAAAAGCAAGTATATAAGCAAGTATAAAGAGGCAGGAGGGTGAATTGAAAGGCCTCAAAAAGTATCTGAAATTCTTAAAGCAACAAGGCATGGAGGTAACAAGGAAGACAGCCGAAGATTTTGTACAGAAGGGGGTTTAAATGTTCCAGACTGGGAACAAACCAAGTCAGATTAAAATGAGTATGTATTTTTTCATCCCCAGAGATGCTCTGAGGGATGCCCTCTGGCAGACTGGCCAGTAGGGAAGCAATAAAGAGGAGGCAGGAGGGTGAATTGAGGGCCTCAAAAGATAGAATGTGTAGAGATGTATGTTATTGTGTTGATTGTGTTGTCTTTTGTGTTCTGGACTGGAGAAAGACATTTGATCTGGGAACTGCTAAGAAAGGTATTTTGACTTTGAAATACAGGCCTAAGCATATGATGCTTTGGAAAAGAGGTTCTGCTTTTGTCTCCACAGAGGATGAGAACCTGTGGATTCATTGCAAGTTTATGTGGTTTGAATCACTGAGACCCCCTGAAATGTTGGTGTAAAATACTCCCAAGAATCAGCACCCCCATTCAGCAGGAAGTAGTCAGACAGGTTGAATACATTTAAATTCCCTAAAAGATTGTTAAAGTGGGGCCCCTTCAATGGTTCCAGAGCAGGAGCAGCGAGCCTTCTTCCCAGAGTTTTGCTCCACTCCATGTAGCAGTTTGGATCCAGAGTGAGTGCGGCTGGGACCAGAAGGCAGCTGGACCAGAGCTTTGCCACCACAGCTACTGCTGCCAGATTTGCTCTCTCACAGACTGTGCAGATGGCTGAGACTGTCAATCAGCTTGCTGAAAAGAGTCAGCAATGCTTTGGACATATTCAATTGGGCATATTGACCTTAAACCAATATGCAGCAGAGTAAGACTAATTAGGATCCTGCTTCATCCTGCATTTTTGATTCTGCAGTACGGGACCCTTTAGCTACTCCAGCAGTGCTTAGATGGGTAGATGTTGGGTTGAACCAACTCAAAGTCATGGTCCGGGTGGTAGTTGAATTGGTCTGCCTACCTGCCCTCCTTGACCCGCATCATCAGGGCCAGTTCTCTCCTACTTTACTCAGGTATGGGATGGTGACAGCTCTCCTGCCTGTGGCCTTCTGGCAAGGGGCAGGACTGGCTCTCACACATTCGTGCCTTTGGGCCAGCTCTCCCACGCCCACATTGCCAGGGCCAGCTCTCCAGCATTGCCTTGGAGAGGGGTGTGCCAGAATCAAGTGCTCTTAACTACTGAACTCTCTCTCCAGGCTCTGTTAAATGTTCTTACTACAGGAAAAAAAAACAACACAAAACAAGCAAGAGAACCACGCATGAAGGAGCGGAAGTGCAAGAGGAGGTGATTGACATGTTTATGTTGCTGATTGTGTTGGTGTTTCATGAGTGTCCACTTATTTTAAAATGTATCAAGTTATACACATGAATCTTTAAACATTTCCAGTTGTTTGTTAACCACAACCCCATCAACTGATTCAAAGAATAAGAACATGTTGACTTGTCTCTGATGAAAAGATGAGCCTAGTTCCCATAACACCTGGAAACTCCAAGGAGTGTTTGGAAAATATGTGGCTAACCTGCCCACTGCCATCTATTTCTCAGTGCATATTGCTCTGTAAAGAGTTTCTCTGTCTTCCAGTTTCCTACAGCATCATAGAAAGGTTTGGGAGAAATATACAAGACCTGCTAGAAGCAAGACACCAACTATATGAGGAGAGTGTGAAATTGCAGAGTGCACACATCTTCTAGGGCAACCATGACTGAGTAAGGAGCTGTAGCAGACTACATTCCTACAAATGAGCACGCCAATGCATGTATGTCCAACCTCACATTTCTACAGATGAGTACACCAATGCATGTATGTCCAACCTCACATTTTTTGTTGGTTAGTTGCTTTGTTTATTGAGACCCAGGTTGACTCATAATCCTCTTGACTCAGACTCCCCAGTGCTAGGACAACAGGTACTTGCCACCACACCTGGCTACATGATCTTATGGTGGAATAACAACATACTTCTTTCAAGCAATAGAATCTATATCTCTTTCTGTGTAATATCCAAAGCTAATTCATCAAAAACAAAAATGGTTCCCAACTGGTATGGGAAATTAATCAAATATGCAATTTCCTCACAAGTTCCTATGTTGAATGCTTGGTCTCTAGCTGTTGGCCTTATTCCCAAGACTTCAAGAGCAGACTTTTGGGGGGATAAATCACTTGGGGAGGGTGTTTGTGAAGGTTATATATGTTCCCCGGTCTTTCCTCCATCTCTACTCTTGGCCAACATTAAGTGATCATCAACTTTACCCCATCATGATTCTTGGCCTCATGGGCAGAAACCATGGAACAGAGGGGACCATGATTGGATAAAACTTCTGAAATAGTGAGCCAAAATTAGCAATTCCTCCCTAAAACTCAAGTAGTTCCTCTATGTAAATTGTTTCTCTCAAGTGTCTGTCACAGTGACATAAAGTAACTAACAATTGGTGTCCTCTTTCTTATGAACACACACACACACACACACACACACACACACACACACACACATTCTCTCACTTTTTTCAATCTCTCCCTCTCTGCCTTTGAAGGTCTATGACAACTAAGAATCCAGTTTTCCCTGAGTGCGGAAAAGCTTCTTCAGCAGTGCTTTTCAACTTTCCTAATGCTGTGACCTCTTCATACCTTCCGCATGTATGTCATGTCATGGTGATCCCCAGCCATAAGTTATTTCATTGATAGTTTACAAATGTAATTTTGCTACTGTTATTAATTGTAATGCAAACATCTAAAATCCAGAATATCTGATATGTGACCCACAAAAGGGTCGTGCCCCATGATTTGAGAAGTATTGCTCTCAAAACAGAAAGAGACAACCAAGGAGCCCCGATTCTGTAGTCTCCACCTATCAGCATCAGCCAGTGAACACAAAAGTGAAGAGTTATTCACAGTCCCCAGGTCAATCACTCTCTGAGTACAAAACCCACACAAAACATGGGAATAATATATTTAATCCACCAAGGTGTACAGAAAATTGCTCTCTAATCATAGAAACTAGAACATAATGATGTATCTAATTAGGGCATCACAGGCATTTGTAGACCAAATAGATTGGGGTTTAATGATGGAGGAACTGCCTTTAATAGATTTTCTGATTTATCTGTAATGCTCAGATGCTATACATGAGGCAGAGTAGACTTAAATGTGTTTTGGCCAATAAATGAACCAAAAAATCTATCAGTTAATTAATCAATCCACCAACCAATCAGTGCTCAGTATCTAAGGCCAAGCATAAGGAGGGGAATTGCATCTGATCAGCTAAAGTTGTGAATCTAAGAACTGATAAGTTCCTAAATTACACTAGCCACCTTTCAAATGCATGACAGCTTCATGTGGCTGATAGGAACAACGTTGGAAACTCTCAGTTGACTATTCTTGTATAATCACAAAAGGACCTTTTGGGTAGAGGATGTTCTTAGCCACCAGGACTTATCAATGTTGGCTGTACTATCCATCTGCAAAAAGGACATGATCCTTGTGATGGTTTGCTTTAATTGTGTACTTGATACAGTCTAGAATCACTTGGGGAGGTTTCACTGAGGAGTTGCCTAGATCAGGTTAGCCTGGAGCATATCTGTGGCAGATTACCGAGATTGCCTTAACTGATGTGTTAAAATCCAGTCTGAAAAGTGGGTGGCTCCATTCCCAGGCCTTGGCTGTGGACTGCAAGAGTAAAAGAAGCTGGCTGAGAGCTAAGTGTGCCTGCATTCCTTTCTCCCTGCTCTTGACTCCGCCTGTGATTTAACAGCTGCTTCAGGCTTCTGTTGCTGTGACTACAGTCCTGTCTCCCATAAATAGCTTTCTGTCAGGGTATTGTATCACATCAACAGTCATGAACTTTGATACCCCCAGTCCTCAAAATTCTGAAAGTGAACACTACCTCCAGCCTCAAGGTGACCATCATTAACGTGAGCTTTGAAAGGGTCAAGTCTTGCCCAGTTCTCAGATTCTTGGGTATGGTCTATCAGAGCTGGGACTCAAAGCCCCAAGCTCCATCCACTACCACTATTTTCATGTTCCCGAAACATTGTTCTGTACGCATGAAATCACTTTAGGTGTCTGAAATCTTTGGGGTTAAGGGGCATTGTGTAGCTCTTTCTCCTCTCTCTAAATTGAACCATTCACTCCTGGAAGGAAACCCACTAAGACTAAAGAAGTAAGATCTAGCAAGTAAAATCTATCTCAGAAGTCTCAGGAAGTTCCTGAGGATTACAAGATTCACAAGCCCCTTCCCCCAGAGTATAAATAGCAAAGGTCACCAGGGAAAAGAGACTATCCAAGCAGCTGCCCAGCATGCAGGCAGTGGAGGGAACTCCACAGGTGCAGCTTGATGCACCTGCGACACAGACACATCATGAGTCATCTCTCATGATGGGGCAATATTCTTGATGATACAGCTGCCTTTGAGTCACCCATCATCCAGTGCGCTCTCAAAGGTGCACCTTAATGGGATCATTTCCTTGGTCCAACGTCAGTGACTTCCCTGGGGTAAATAGACCTTTGTCCACATCTCTCCAAGTCAAGTCACACAATAAGGGGGCTTCAAGGTTGGTCACTTCCCTACTATTTTGGTCCTCTCTGCTACATCTCAGATGAGAAGTTAGACACAAGAAACCTCTGGCACCTCGTCATTATGACTCTATAATCTAGTCTACAAATGAGTTTCCCAATGCAAGAGATGGTGAAACACTGTCGTTTAGCTAGTCATCATGTGTCTAACTCATGGAGATACACAACACAAACTGAGCAGACAGCTGTTAAATCTGCACACAGTGAAATCTGTTAGAGCAGAAAAGCTAACTGAAGAATCACAGCTTTTGGATAACACTGGAACCTGCTAAGAGGAAAAAATTAACCGGAGGAAAAAATTAGATTTGGTAGAGTGATTAGCAGAGAGCAAAAGTGACAGCAGCTGAAGCTGCGTGCAGCACCAGCCCGCTGGCAAGGATTGCTGGGAAGTACTCCTGGAAAATCTCAGGCATACAGAATTTTCTATAAGTTAAAAGAAAGATTGGAGGAAGTGATAAAGGCTTTTAAACGGCTAATATTAATTAGTTTCTATGGATCAGTGAGTATGGAATATTAATAAATATTTTACTTAATTCTCAAATAATATTGGAAGATTGATATTGCTACCTTGAGGAGAGTGTGTCTGTCCATGCCCGTAGAAACCAGAGGGTGACTTTCTTCCTTATTTTCAGAGACAAGCTCTCTCGCTGAACCTGGAACTTACTCATTCAGGTAGACTGGCTGACCAGCAAGCCCAGAGTACCTCATATTTCCATCTCCCCAGTACTAGGATTGCAGGGACATTTTGCTGCCCCTGGTTTTTGTGTGGGTGCTAGAATCAAACTCAAGTCTCCATGCCTGTGCAGTCAAGCACCCCATCAACTGTGCCAGCTCCTTACCTTGACTTACAGCAAAGCGAAGTCAAGAGATTATCTAGACAGATCCTGCACCCAGTGAAGTCAGATAGTACAACTGAACCCCGGAAGCCCCATCTTTATTTTTCTATGGTTTTTATATTCTTATTTAACATGGTTACGTTTTTCTGTAAAATTATTTTCTGTGCTCCTCAGGTGTATAGGTGGCACTGTAGGTAAAATAAAATGAAAAAAAGAAAGTGGGCACAGGGCTCACCTTTTCTGCATTCACATCTTCCGCATGTACAGTAAGCATTGATCAATGAGGTTACCCCACTCAAAGAAGGAAAATTTCTTCAGACCCATCACAGCAATTTTAAGAACAGCCATTTAAAGTGGAGATTGTCAATGCATAAAGAACTTCCCTGATGTGTGTGTGTGTGTGTGTGTGCGTGTGCGTGTGTGTCGTTTTCTCAATAGGGAAAAACAACAGCATAGAAATGACCCATGACTACCAATGGTTGTATCAAATTTAGACTACAAAAATCACAAAGAGATAGAACAGTCTGGTATCATTTGTGAAAAACTGCCCAGAAGTTACTACCTATTGGTCTTTTGAACACTGTAACGCAGAATAGAGGCTGAATATATGTTAGAATAAAAAAAGAAAAAAAGCAAGCCAACATTTTTCAGATGTTGGAATGGTTTTCTCTCATTAGCACCTCTCCCATTCATGATCTAATTAAGTTATGCATGAGAAATAAATGGTCCAGAACTAGAAAGAGAACATCACCAATAAGCTCAAAGTAAGTTGGAGAAAATAAAGCCAGCTATGAATGTGACTGCATTGCTTGCTCTCCCCTGGTATCTCCTGAGATCAATACGTGCAGTGTGGTTACTGGGCTGAGATTTTAAAGTTCTCCTGTCCTCAGAGAGTGGATGAAGGGCCCTTTGACAATCCACACAACAGAATACACGTATGCTGGATTTAGAGGATAAACATATGAATGCAGGGAAGTGGCTGCCTCCTGAGCGTTCATGATCTGTCTGTCAAGATGAAGGGGAAATTATAACTTACCACAGTGAGGGCTGATCTAGATGGAGCGAGACAGAGCTGCCACAAGCCCACAGGAATGGGGGGAGCCAATTATAAGTCAAGAGAGAAAGGTGAATGTAGCCACTGATGATTTTGTTTGGTGCATCCCTTAAGGTAAGCACGCCTCTATTTTTCCCCAAACAGTTAACCAGCTGCCAAAGCACTATGGATTGGATAATTCTCAGGCTCCACAATGATCTGAAGTGTAACACGTTCTACACTTTCATAATGCATTTTGTCTTACTCTGTGTGTGTCGTGTGTTCACATATTATGAGCCTTAGAGAGACTCATAATGTAGAGCATTCTGCTTTACTGATCTCTTATTGTTTGAAAATTTCATACACACATACCATGTGTTTTGATCAAGTCAGCTTCCCATTCCCTCCCTCCAACTACTCCACTATCTCCCTACCTCATTTCCCTCTCAAATTCATGTACTCTTCTTAAACCCACTTAGTGCTGACAACATGTGCAGGGTCCTACACTGTCGCATGGACAGTCTATCGGGGGCACAGTCCTTAAGAAAGCCGACAGTCTCCCTTCTGCAGCAGCCGCCAACTGCCAATAGCTCTTTGAATGGGGAGGTTCCCACCCAGGCTGAAATTTTGGCTAGTTGATCTATGCCACACTTTCACGTTGGTTTCATCTCTAGCATTCATGAATACTGGTTACATCACAATCTCACTTAGTAACTTTTTTACATTTTCTTCCCTTGGCTCTTTTCATTCATTTATTTGTCCAAAGGCATTTAAAAATCCCTGTCAAGTTTCCCATAAAATGCTCTACTGAGATTTATATTGTAATTGCATTAAGCCAGCAAATTAATTAAGGGAAAACTTATTTATAACAGAGTGTCTGGCCCTCTTAGAGCACGTGTTCCTACATTAAACCAGGGAATTTCACAATGCTTTTCAGTAAAAGATTTGTCATTTTCTTCATTGAGTTAGTTTACTCCTTAAGGATTTTCTTAAGTATTTTTGCTGCTGAGAGGGAACAGGGATTTTTTTATTGTATGTTCTGCTTATTGCTGATGCATTAGGTGACTATTGATTTTGTGTGTATTTATTTTCTCTTGTAGCCTTTTTACTGCCTTCTTTGATATTGCTGAGGCTTTTCCAGGTAGCTATCCACGGTTTGATAATCGTATTACCCGTAAACAATGATAGTTCTTTGCCTTCTTTTCAAATAATAGCATCCATCAAAGCCATAAAACTAGTGATTTCCATTCCCTACACCCACTGTCTGCATCACAAGACCTAAATCCCACATGAGAGGAAACGAAATACTTTGTGACCCCACCTGGGTGTCTCCTGCACCCACACATCATTCGTTAGGCTGCAGTCTTCTCCAGGATCTGACTGCTGCCCAAACACAGCCTACTTTCTGCATCAGATGTGATTTTGAGATTTGCCTCTCTAGCCTGCTTCACCTTCAGGACTCGGGTCAAGACAGCTTTGTCAAGCTCCCCAGCTCAGCTGAGCTCCAAATGTGTCCAGAGGAAGCAACCCATCACTGTTCCAAATCCGTTTCTGCTACTGTAATAAAAACAACAAAATAAAACAAAACCCTTGACAAAAAAAGAAAGTCCGTGGAGGAAGGGTTTATTTGGCTCACAGTTTCAGATTACAGTCCATTTTCTTGCCAGGAAACTTGAAACAGCTAGTCACATCGCATCCACAGTTAAGAGTCAAGAGAAATTAATGCATGTATGCTCATCTTCCCCTCACACTGGTACAGTTGAGGATCCACTGCCCAGGAAATGGACCTGTCCCGCGTGGGCTGGATCATCCATATCAATGAACATGATCAAAACAATAACCCACAGGCATGCTCACAGGTCAGCCTGAGCTAGACAACCCCTCAATGAAAAGCTCTTCCCAAGTGA
Source organism: Myodes glareolus (assembly GCF_982192425.1). Lineage (NCBI taxonomy): Eukaryota > Metazoa > Chordata > Mammalia > Rodentia > Cricetidae > Myodes > Myodes glareolus. The sequence continues at coordinate 101,991,385 of NC_142034.1, read as the reverse complement.
TTCTAGTTAGCAGTTAAAACTAGTGTGTCAAGTTAACAGTTAAAATTAGCCATCGTGATCACCATATGGTACCCATGGTGCAGGTATAGAACTGGTTAAGAGCCTAAACTTTGGTTTAGAAACCTTGAGTTTGTAAATCACGTGCAGCAGAGACCAGTGATATGCCGTGAGCACATTCAATTTTTCTTCATTTCTTAAGTGGGAATAGTAATGCCTGATTCACAGGTTATCTGCAAAGGCTACCTGGGATAATTAAAGTGTTTTGTATAATCCCTGGCCTGTAGTAAGTCTAAAAGAGCATCATCTTTTATTAAGTGTTTTCTGAAGGAAATTATTTGTATGGCCCTCCAGAAGCTCCTGGTGGGATTTCTGCTGTGCAGTTGCTGCTGCGGCTTTCCAGCTGACTCAGGGAATTTCCTCAAGTGTGGCTAAAAATGACCTCAGCTGCGGACCGAGCCCGTGTTGAAGAGCGTGTGGGTGCTGAGAGGTAGGGATCTGGCTGCATCTTCACATATGAACGCTAACTGTCCTGACACCACTTCCTGAAAAGATGCTCCTTTCCTGGGTGTGCGCTTAGCACCTGGGAAAATTGGTTGGTTACAGATGTGTGGGTTCCTTTCTGGGTTTTCTGTTCTTCTCCACTTTGATGTGCATTTGTCCTGATGTCAATACATGCTGTTTTGATTACTGCAGCTTTGGAGTACACTTTCCAGTTGGGTCACAGAATGTGTTGATTTTTGTTTTGTTTTGTTTTGTTTATTCACTTTTCAAGATGGTTTTGGCTACTCAGAGAGTCAGAGATTCCTTACGAATTTTGACTTTTTTTCCTAGTTCTTTGAAGAATGTCATTGGCGTTTTGATCGGGATTGTATTAAATGCTTTAGGCAGTTTGGGCATTAAACAACACTGATGCTCCCAATTCAGGAGCATATGCTACTATGCCCTTTTCAATTTTTAAAATTTGTATTTTAGAGTGTTCATTATAAAATCACTTGTCTTGGGCCATGTATAATGGTACATATCCTTAATCCCAGTGTTCATGAGGAAAGACACAGATAGATCTCTGTGAGTTAGAAGTCAGTCTAGTCTATATAGTGAGTTACAGTCCAGTCAGGGGCTACATAGAGAGACGTTGTCTGTCTGTCTCTCTCTCTCTCTCTCTCTCTCTCTCTCTCTCTCTCTCTCTCTCTCACACACACACACACACACACACACACACAATAAGATTATTCACCGTTTTTATTAAATTTATTCTTGAATTACTGAAGAATTTTTACAACCATTGTAAGATTGCTTCTTGAGTTATTTTAAATCTTTTAATAAATTTTTATTTTTATCTGTGGTATGTGAATGTGTCTGTATGAAAATGCCTATTGAGGCCAGAAGAGGGCTTCTGATTCCCTGTAGTTAGAGTTACTGGCAATTTTAAGCTGCCTGATGAGGGTGAGTGCTGAGAACTGACCTTCCTTTGGTCATTGCTTCCACCCGGTTTCTGAACTTCTGTTCCAGGTAATTTACTACTGGAATCTGCCAATACTGCTACCTTTTGTATGCTGATTTGTATCACTAGTTTTAGTGAAGTGATTCCTTAACAGTAATAGAAAAAAGTAAAAACTGTAAAAAGTTGGTTTCCCAGACTCTCCTCAGCCATTAGATCAAATTTCCCCAAACTTGGATTCAGAACCAGGCATTTTAAAGAACCCTAAGTTTTATGTGATACAGCATTTGAGAATGTAAGAGCTGGGCTCCTGCCCCAAACCGTGCATACCTGATGAACGCTGGTTGAGGGAAATGAAAGACAACAGCTGACATTCAGCTGAGTGGGTAGCTTCGTGGGCGACTACTCGGACTGACTGGAGAGACAGGAGGTTGGGAGCCACTGTGTGGGTGCTGAGTGGGTAGCTTCGTGGGCGACTCCTCGGACTGACTGGAGAGACAGGAGGTTGGGAGCCACTGTGTGGGTGCTGAGTGGGTAGCTTCGTGGGCGACTCCTCGGACTGACTGGAGAGACAGGAGGTTGGGAGCCACTGTGTGGGTACTTAGCCATCCTCCCAGCTTTACTGACAGGGAATATATAGAGGTATAATAAACACCCAGTGTAATCCCTGCTAGTATCATTATGGCTGGAATGCTGCTGCTCTCTTGCTTCACCAGCATGTGTGTCGTTTACACAGCTTGTAAGTTGCAGAGCTCAGTAAGCATTGCCTACCTCATAAAAATGGTGCAATGCATTATTTTAAATAGCTGCATAATATTGTCACATGGCTATACCATAATTGCTTTTTTATTTTCCTATTGGGCATGTATATTTTTGCCAGATTATCATTATAACTAATACCTGCTTGAGCATCCTTCCATATGCCTAATTTGTTTTCATTCTGAATATTTCATTATGATAAACTCCTGAAGTGGAATTACTGCATCAGTAGGAAGAAGAACATTTCTTAATCTAGGGAAATATATCGCAAGCAGCTCTCCAGAAAGTTTGAAAAATTTTATCTTCCTAAAGTTCTGATAGTATCTGTAATGACATTTTCTTATTTCCCCCTTCTTTTAATATGAATCATTCTTCCTCAGCAATAAGGAGGAATTCTAGAAAATTGAGAAGCCAAAAGGTACTGTCAACCTCCAGATGATGAGTCCCAGTTGGCATGTTTCCATGATCTTATAAGACCAAGATTCCCAAAAAGGTCTCTAGGGGGTTTCTTTAGCCCTTTCTCAGACTTCAACCTGCAGAAGGAGAAAGACAGACTTGGGAAGACAGAACTGAACTCTCATTTTGACCTCATAATTTCTCCAAATCCTCCAGGACACCGTCAGCTCTTTCAGAATGAGGTGACCTTCCTTGGACAGCTATGTGATCAGGGCCTTGGGCTTCGCAGACTAGAATCTCCTCTTACAGATAGAGTGTGAAGGAAACAAAATCCTTCTAGTTCTTAAAACAAATGAGGCAGGGTCACTGATTTTAGTTCCTGGCAGACACTCCGGGTTCTCTGCCCATTCCCAAACTCATTTTCTTACTCTGGCCTCCACCATCCCCGAGAGTTGTGAGATGAAATGAGAGGTGTGTGTCTAGGGTAAGGAGACATGCTGCACTCACTCTGAGAAGAACTGACTCGAGCTATAGAACCAACCTAGGCATCCGATGACAGAGCAATGGGTAAGAAAGGGGGTGTGTATACACACAGTGGAATTTCACCCATAAACAAGAATGAAGGTAAGCCATTTACAAGAAAAATAGAAGCAACTCGAGAGAATCGCACGAAGCTAATTACGCCAATGTCTGGCAAATATTGTACGCCTTCTCATTTGTGGGCCCTAGGCCTTATATAAATGCATAAAATGATAACAGTGTTTATGACATGAAAGCAAAAATGGACTGTCTAAGAGAACAATGGAAAGAGGGAGGGGGAAGCAGTGGAGGGGTGAGATGAAGGAGATTCCTCAACACGTATTGGACGTCTATCTGACCATTTTTAAAAATAAGACTAAATCAGCCATCTCAACTCTAAAGAAGAATCTCAGCTGGAGTCTATGCTTTCCTGACTGATTTTGCCTTCCTGGCTGACCTATCCTGGCATTTTTATATTTTGTTTAGGCCTTGAAGGACATCTCTGCCCGACTTCTCAATCAGCCTCCAGAGAGCACATTGCCCCAGTGGTGTGAGGACCCAGATCTAAAGCAGGTTATGACCAAGCCTAAAATCTGTGCATTCTTCTGTGTCCCCAGCTTCCCATGGAGCTGAGGTGGGACACATGACCAGTGGTAGCCAATGGGAGGCTGAGAGTTTTAAGAGGATGACAACCCTGTAGCCCTTCCTATCACAGTGACATATTGGTGTATCGTGTTTAGTGAGTTAGAAATAGTATTTCACTTCGGTAAGCTATTGAAGTAACTGAATTTATCTGATGCAGCAATTAGCTTTACCCTGATTCCTCATCACTATTAAAGAATAAAACCAATTGTTTAGTTATGTTTTTAATAACAAAATCTGTGAGTGCTTTCTCTATTGAATATGGCATAGGCTCAGAGGAGAAATATTGAGGTTGTGTGGCTTTTTCTAGATGATTACTTGAAGCAACATTTACAGTATCTATGTTGGTAACTGATGGGAGTCACCAACTATGAGCTAAGATGTGTGGAAATGGAATTATTAGGTATTAAATTTTGCAACCTTGGGTGAACACATAATAGACTGTAACTATGAACTGTGACTGTGACTGTGGACTGTGACTGTGACTGTGACTGTGACTGTGACTGTGATGTGACTGTGGACTGTGACTGTGACTGTGGACTGTGACTGTGATGTGATTATGGACTGTGACTGTGACTGTGACTGTGGACTGTGACTGTGACTGTGGACTGTGACTGTGATGTGATTATGGACTGTGACTGTGACTGTGACTGTGGACTGTGACTGTGATTGTGGACTGTGACTGTGACTGTGACTGTGGACTGTGACTGTGACTGTGGACTGTGACTGTGATGTGACTGTGGACTGTGACTGTGATTGTGGACTGTGACTGTGACTGTGACTGTGGAATGTGACTGTGACTGTGGACTGTGACTGTGATGTGACTGTGGACTGTGACTGTGATGTGACTGTGATGTGACTGTGACTGTGGACTGTGACTGTGACTGTGATTGTGGACTGTGACTGTGGACTGTGACTGTGGACTGTGACTGTGATGTGACTGTGGACTGTGACTGTGACTGTGATTGTGGACTGTGACTGTGACTGTGGACTGTGACTGTGATGTGACTGTGGACTGTGACTGTGACTGTGGACTGTGACTGTGACTGTGGACTGTGACTGTGACTGTGATGTGACTGTGACTGTGGACTGTGACTGTGACTGTGATGTGACTGTGGACTGTGACTGTGATTGTGGACTGTGACTGTGACTGTGATTGTGGACTGTGACTGTGACTGTGGACTGTGACTGTGATGTGACTGTGGACTGTGACTGTGACTGTGGACTGTGACTGTGACTGTGGACTGTGACTGTGACTGTGGACTGTGACTGTGACTGTGGACTATGACTGTGGACTATGACTGTGACTGTGGACTGTGACTGTGACTGTCTCTTGAGATTTTCCTGTATATGTTGGGGCTAAAATGCCATCTCATCACTGACTTACTACTAGAGACAAATGAGGCTCCCCATATACCGCACAAACTACAATATTTTCCAAATGAGGAAACTAAGTCCCAGAGAGGTGAAGAGAAGTTTCTATGTCACAGTGAGCAACTCACAGAAAGTGGGTGGGAGGGAACCCCAAATGGACAGACTCCAGGGCTGGCTGTATCTACTCCAAACCTTTTCCTCTTCTTCTTTTCCAGAGGGGCTCTGGGCATCTTAGAGAGCTGTTCATGTCCCACACTGCAGCACAGGGATTGTGTGTGGTGCTCATCTTTCTCCAGTTGAGCAGATCTCTGTGCCTTCTCAGAACTGAAGGGAAGGGTGTTGGGAGTCAATAGGGCTTCCTTGTTCTTAAGGGGACTCTCGAAATCGCCAAGACAGGGTGTCTTAGAGACTGTTCATGTCAGTAAATGAGAAGCTTCAAAAGTGCTCCAGGACCCAGTTAAGACAACGGGAAATCAGCATATAGACAGTCATCTCTGCCAAGTATGTCTTCTTCCATTTAGGCTTCATTTGTGTGAACCCGAACAACAGGCTCTGATAGCCCAGGCTGAGGAAAGGGAGTTGTTTCTGCAGGGAGCACAGGTGACTTTTCTCAGAGGCTGTCTTTGTTGGATAAGCCCTCCTGGAATTGAAGAGAAGGGCTGTGATAAGCAAATGGTTTCTGGGGATAGCTGTGTGACATGGACACAAAGAGGAAGTCTTGTGAAAGGCTTCTTGGCACTGTGCTGTGAGCATGGTCTCCACAGGGCTGAATGAGAAGGATGGAGATGAAGTGGAGAGCGTGATTTCCTCCCAGCATGCTGCCTCATGGGAAACTCTCTAAAAGGCAACCTTCACACCTCCAGCATCACTGTGTCCTTGTCAGTCATCCTACTGTCAGAACCACCACTATGGGTACCATGGAGCGAGCATGCGTGTTACGCTGGAATTTCACATCCCGTATCAGGATCAAAACTTCATATATGTTTTGAATACATGCAAACAGATATTCTTGTCATTACCCCCCAACAATGCTGCTTACCTGGTACTTCCATAGCATTTACATTACATTAGGGGTTATGAGTCATCTAGGCATAATTAACAGTACTTGGGAGGACGTGTGTGTGTTCCATGCGAATACCACACATTTCCATATAAGACACGCAAGTATGTGCACACTTTCAGGACTGGGAGACAGGGGTGTGTCTTGGAACCAGTCTCCTACATGTAGCAAAGGTGAATGGACACGGCCACCAAACTTGGAATTGCTGACCTTGGTGACTTAGCACCAAGCAGACCCGTGCTGGTACTGGTCCAGAAGGGGGAGTTCTGCAGCAGGCAGGGGCACACAGTGCCTCTCTGCGCCAGGAGCCATCATAGCCGCCCCATCATTTCGCCACTTCCACAGATAATTCTGTCAGGAGAGACCTTTACGCAGGCCATTTCCTCTGTCTGAAAAGCTGTCTGCTTTAGCTCAACTCACACTCTTATCCAGCCCTGGGATCTTAATTACTCACCCAAACCCAGTGAACTCTTCCCCATTACATATTCCAGAGCACAGGTTCCTATCTGCAGAACTTAGCTCCAGTGTCATTTTAGCCGCGCGGTAGTCATTGCCCCCTTTCCTCCTTCCCCTGTCATGGCAAAGAGGCTTTTTCAGATACTGCTAGGGCTGCATTCACCACAGCCTCTCTGTTCAGCGGGGTGCCTGGAACCTGACAGACCTCAATAAACTTATGCAAATGAATTAAAATATCTCTCGAATTACAAAGAAAGCCCAGAGAATCCAAGAGAGTTCTCCAAGATTACACAGCTGGATTACACATCCAGTCCTGTTATCGCTACCTGGCTCTTTCCTGGCTTCCTCACCTGCTATGGCAAACAGCAGGAAGCTCTGGGCAGGGTGGGTGACTCAGGACTCACGCTGAGGAGGCAGAATGGTGAGAAAAGAAGAAAGCAGGTTTATTATCCGCGGCCTTTGAGAGGAAAGGTGCTTTATGAGGGCATTCCCTGGGGATCAAGGATTCTGACCGCACATTGAAGGAAGTAACTCACCAGATAAAACTTCCTGTGAATTGCTCTTCTGACCTTCAGAGAGTAGAGTTGCAGAAGAGAGACTTTCAATGGGGTCAGAAGGAGACATCAAAACTGCCACTCTCCTGAAAGCCAGGCCCTGACTGCCTTGCCTCCGTTTCTAAGAAGAAAGGCTGCTATTCAGTTCTGTGAACCTCAGGAGCCTGGGGAAAGTACAATGGCTTTAAGGGACAACAACCTGGGGTTGGTCTCATCTGTGTAGCTTATGAGCTGTGTGACCTTTGACAAGTCACATAACCTCTCTGTGGTCCACATGGTAAGAGCCGTGTCTGTTAATCGCAGGCCTAGGGAAGAGTCAGTGCAACCAAGGATTAAACTCCTCTTTTTGTGTGTAGTGAAGACAATTGTAAACAAGTGCTTTGCCACTGATGCACATCCTAGGCAGAAGCAGAAACACTTTATATTAGGTAGATTTGGAAAGTAAGTTTGTGTGTGTTATTCCTTTTGATCTCTGGTCCCTTTAAGGGGCAAGCCACGCCCACTCCTAGCGGCTTCTGACCTCTCATTGCCATCTTGGTCTCTTTCCTTTCTCTCTCTTGGCATGTGCACACGTGTTTTCCCATCTCTCTCTCTCTTTTTCTTTGTCTCTGTCTTTCTTTCTCTTTTAAGTAATAAATATTCAGCTTTATGTTTAGCTTTATGTCTATTTACTATGTCTTGTAGACCTTTTATCCGCCACCTGCTCTCCCGGCCGCATGGCAGGACCAGTCTGTCTGGGATGAGCCACCCGCTCGCTCGCTGCAGGGAATCTGCACCGCTCTGGCAGCCATCTCTGCCTGGCTCGCGGCTGCTCTGCGAGCCCACTGCCCGGGGATCTTGGGCAGGCCACTCGAGGGGCATGCCAGCATTTTTTAGGGAATAAAAGTGTGTAAGCACGAATGTCCACGTGAGTGTGCACCTCAGATGCGGTGCCTGTGGAGGTCAGAGGGCAAGCTAGGGTGTTGGACCTCATGTTCCGCTGTGTTCTGACAGTGTCTCGTTGTTTGCCATTTTGCACACACAGTTATCTGGCCCTCTAGCTCCCATGGATTCCCCCCATCTGCCTCCCATCTCTCCCAAGGACTGCTGGGAATGCAGGTACATCCCCAATAGACTTGGACTTTTTTGTGTTCTGGGAACCTGAATTCAGATCTCAGAGTGGCACAGCAAGTGTCTTGTCTACTAGGCAGTGTCCCCAGCACAAGATAAAACATTTTAAAATACCCAGTAGAGTCGGGTGAGTGGTAGTGCACATCTTTAATCCCAGCACTCTGGAGGCAGAGGAAGGCGGATCTCTGTAAGTTTGAGACCAGCCTGGTCTACAAGAGCTAGTTCCAGGACAGGCTCCAAAGCTACACAGATAAACCAACACACAGAAAACCTGTCTCGAAAAACCAACAAAAAGAAAAGAAAAGAACAAATACCCAATAGCAAACCTGTCATCGAGAAAATCCTACAGAAGTCTGGGTTCTCCTGATGGAAATACAGGCGTCTCTGTTATGAGCCTTTCAGAATATGCAGCATTGATGCCGACAGCAGGACACATGAAGAAGAGGAAGGACTCAAGAGGATGGGGCTTGGGTCCCCCAAAGAGGGATTCTGTGACTCTCACATGCATGCTGAACATCTCCCGGTTGTATTATGCCATGGGATTGATGTCTGGGGACAGCTATTCCATATCAAAGTGAATGATTTGGAAACTTGGCCATGAGACACTTCCCAGAACTTCTCAGTAAAGATGGTTGATTGGTATCTTTAGACTCCTGGATTGGGCTAGAGAAAAGTTTATCACTCAGATAAGTTATGTGGTGGTCCATCACAGCAGCTCTGCTGGACGGAAAAACACAGTGCACTAGTAACCTGTACCTCCAATATGTCTATAAGGGCATTTCTGAGGGTTTTCCGTCATCATTCTCCCTAAAAAGCTACGGGAGGACACAGTTTTGCCTTATACACGAGTGCCCAAAACCAGTGCAGTTTTAATTGGTCCTTTTATTTTTCATACCCAGGTAAGTTGTGAACGTACATGAATAGAAATTGTTGTGATAGAAAAATTTTTGATCCTTACCAGAGTCCATGAGATGCATATTAGTGCTCAAAGACAGGATGCCTGCAACCTGCTGCAGCTGAGGGTAGAGGAGTTGCTAGGTGCATTGCACGTGTGTGTGTGTGTGTGTGTGTTCCATACAGGTCAAGGAGCTAGGCTGCCACATCCATGACTACCAGAGGGGAGAGAGGTGTGCATTACCCAAAAGAACATGAGGGTTCCAGGCTACTAAATCATCTCCTGTGCTTGTCTGACCATGGCCTCATCAATGATTGAAGCCACTGAAGGATTCAAATTTTGAACAGACTGTTGAGAGGTGGCGGCACTGTGGAAAGAGGGGTCTAGCTGGAAGAACGAGGCCAGTGAGACTGTAGCTGTATTCTGCCCTGGCTCTTTCCTTTTGCTGCCCTCTGCTTCCCATCTGTCATGGACTGAATAGCTCTGCCCCACCATACCTTACTGCCATGGCAAGTGAAACCAAGAGCAACACTTAAACCTTTCTCTTTTAAGTTGTTTCCATGGGGGAAGTGGAAGTAGTGATTCAAGTGTAGTTCTTCCATGGGGATGATGGTAGGGCGAGCCAACATTTAAGGCTATGTACTCACCATGTGCCGGGCACTAATTAACAACATACAGGAACTGCAAAGCACCTGCCACACACACAAAAAAAGATCTGAGCTCAGTCCTCAGCACCACAAAATAAGCCAAGCATGGGGGTTGCATGCTTGTAACCCCAGCATCGGGGACTCAGAGACAGGGGGATCTCTGAGACACATAGCCAGCCATCCTGTCTTAATCAGTCAGTTCCAGGCAGGTCAGTAAGGAGACCTTGTCTCAATAACAAAGAAGCAAAACCCAGAAGCTCCTGAGAACTGATACCTAACATTGACCCCTGGCCTCCATGTGCATGCACACATACCAAAAAATCTAGACACAAAATTATAATCATCTCATCTTCTCAGACCAAAAGTAGTAAGAACCGCTTCCATCTCTACTTGGCAGGTATGAAAACTGAGGCTCAGAGAGGTTAGTCAGCTTGGCTAAGATCCGACAGACAGAACTAAGATTTGGATCAGGCAGTCTAAGTCCACAGCCTCTCTACTCAAAGATACAGAGCTATGCTCCCAGGCTGCTGCTACTGAGACCCCAGAGATGCTCAACCATGTAGCAGGGCTTGTGAGAGCGGCTAAGATAAATTACTCTACGTAAAGCAATTAGTTCAGGATCTGCTCAGAGGTTCACAACAGCGTGAGACAGCTTTGGGCATGCGGTTGCTTTCCATTCTGAGCACCCTGATGAGAAGCTTCCCGTAAACGATGGGGGCCGTACTGCCTGACACTCAGCACTGGGGCCCTTACTTCTGGATGGCACAACAACCAGAACCATCCCATGACTTAACTGGGACAGGATTGAAGAACACAAAGAACACTTGTCAGGTTTTAGAGATTCTAAGGTGTGCCCCATGCTGTGGGCATCAGATGCCTCCGTCCTGAGATGAGACAGAAAAATCTCTGGCAACACTGGATAGCAGCTTTTTTAAATTCTCCTTCTCCCTCCACCACAGAACAAAGGAAGTGATGGGACAGACTTCTAGGACATGTTCTCCAGTGGCCTTTGCTCATCCTGGGACTGTTTTGAAGATCTGAGTCGTCTTTGAAGAGGGTTATTTTAAATTTCCCAATCAGTGGACTGGTCCTGTGGGGAGGACCCTTGTCACAGCAAGGCCTCCCAAAATAATTATATTGTGCAATAGAAGGAACAAAGAAATCCCTAACACAGAGACACACAAATAGTCAGCTCCTCGTGATGGGCAGTATGACTCCAACCAATGACTTAAAGTGAACAAGTATGGCCGCAGCAGGTCTAGTTTGCTCTCGTGGTTCATTTCAAATTCTACTTCTCTTTAAGTTTTGTTTTTAAATTGACACATCACTCTACTTTAAGCAGGCTCCTGTTCTCTCATGCTATTATCTGAAGTTTTATGCTTGCTCATCTGCCACAGGGCTTTGAGCTGTCTAAAAGTGTGTTCTATGCCAGTAACACCCCTCAGAATTAAAAGACGAGGCCCAGGTCCAGGAGGAAGTGGAGGCCTAGCTAACAGTAGTACATGCACTGCACAGGGTACTGCACGGTAGCTGCTTGATGATGCTGTCTTTATTTCTCAGCTGGTTCATATGCTTCTCCCACCCAGCCCCAACACTGTAGAAGTGCTCTTCGGTGGTCTAGGCCTGAGGTAGGGGAAGAGGACCCAAGGCATAAAATCCAAGTATGTATGTTCTTCTCATAAAGTTCATCCAGAAAAAAATTTTCTGTATATGTGTTCTTCATGTGTGTACAGGCACAAGTATGTTTGGGTGTATATACATATGGGTGCTCATATGTGAAAAGGTAAAAGGACAACTTCACGTGTCATTCCCCAGATGCTGACCACTTGTATTCTGAGACATCTCTCATTGGTGTGGAGTTGGTAAGTAGACTGGGCTGTCTGGCCAGTGAGCCCCTGCTTCCCCAGCATTGGGATCACAAGCATACACCATCATGCCCAGATTTTCCACATGAGTTCTGGAGACTGAACTCAGGTCAGTTGTAACTAAGCCATCTTCCTGGCCTCAGACAAACTTAGTTTTTAAATATAGGAAGGAATGATATTTTCCCAGAACATCACTAGAGATGAAACAGAGGACAGATACACAATAACTTCCATTTCTATTGTCACCAGCGTCTGATAGATGCTCATGTCATTGTTAAAAGTAAATTGGCATCAATATTATACATTACCAGTCCAGCCCCAGCCTGAGCGTGACCTGATGGTCCTCAGCACACCCTAACAGATACAGCACTGATCACAAGAAATGGATGTTAATTCATAAACCTGGGCTGACAACCGTTCTCATAGTTAAAATCCAGGCTGTACAGGGCTGTAAGGATACAAAATTCACAAGTTTTTCACAAAGCAAGAAAGGTTGGAATCTCAATTGCTCAATCACCTCCTCCAGCAATTACAGCTAAAGTAGATAGCTAAGCTCCAGAGTCTTTGAAGTGTCTCCCCATCACCAGTACCCGCAGACCAGAATCTTGTCTTTGCTTCCTAGAGACGGCTGAAAAGAAATCATCAAGAATGACTGCTCCTTCCTGCCAGGAAGCTGAGGATCCTGGTTCTGAGTGTTTATTGGAGGTCCTGGGGCAGAGATGGAGGAATTCAGAGGCTAGCAAAGGGAGGCTGGCTGCTGTAGGCCCATATTTCTACATGGTATGGCAGCCAGGCTCTAAAGCCATAGTTTGTACCCGAGGTGGTCTCGTAGCCTTCCAGACAGGCTGTCGCCACCCTAACAAAGGGTCAGGATGTTGTTTTGCTCCTTCTTTGTAATTTGGAGGATGCCTGGGATAGAGATGCTAATTCAGCCTACATGACAGAGCAGGCATAGGTAGATGTGGACATGACTAAAGCCATGCACCTGGTTACCTAGGAAACAGATGCTAATGAATTTTCCCCTCAGTTTACCTTTTGGTATAAAGGCTGTTTGGAGAATAAAGGAGAGGAACTTTTCAGGATGTGAAGTCAGGACTTCATGAGGGATCACTGAGAATCTCCCTCCCGATAAAGCCATGTAAGTTGTGTCTTTATTCCTGTGCCTCTAGGCTGGTCCAAACAGATAATTTATGTTGGGGCTGGCACTGGACCCTGACATAGTGGCGCCCAATGTGGGATTTACCTCTGAACCCTGAGAAACATTGAAGAAGTAACCAAATGTATGGAGGAGAACCAGAGGAACCCGTGAGAGAAAATTGCACCACAGGTAGATACGTGAGCATGAATGCTCAGAAACAGAGAATAGAATTTAAAGAAATAGAATAAAGTGGGACAAAATTTAAAGAGATTATTTTAAAATATTTGTAAATAATAAGTTATATATATATATACATAGGATAAAGAAAGAGTATTCAGTTATATATGCTGATAGCTAAAGGAAGTTAGAGTGGAGCAGAAACAATGGCAGAGGTATGTAGAGTCTTGGCAGTGTGACAGTCAAGAAATGCCACTTTTATCGCTTGCTAAATGGTAGGAAAAGTGAGGGGAATATGGCATTTGGCCCAAGAATTGCCTAGGTTACTGCTGAGATTGAGGTGGCAGGCCCAAGCAGCGTGTAGTAGCCAGCTGAATCTAATCCACCTACGTGTGAAAGGCAAGCAGGAGACAGAGTAAGTTTAGAGAACAAATTTAACCCCACACAGTCAGTAACCCACGTCGGCCAATAGAACAGAGGAGAGGATTCAGGAATTCTCCTAATTTTATGATTACAAGTTAGAAAAAAAAAGATAGTTAAAATTTTGGCATGGCTACACCCACCAGAGCTGCTGGCTGACGAAAGGAGCATGTGTGTCCTACCTGCTGCCGTGCAGCCAGCTTCAGCTAGGAGCTGGACATGCAAGTTTGAAGAAAGGCAGCCTCCGAGAACTGCAGTTTCAGAACAGTTAAAGGTCTGTAAAAAATAAATAAGCAGGTAAAACATGCTTCTTTTCCATTTCACAATTTCTCTTTTTTCTCAAAAATCTGTAGTTTGTAGGTGTGTGGATTGATAACAGTTCCTTTGATCCTTATATCCGTTTTTAATCTATTTTCAGTACTGTGGTTCTGTTTTAAAGTCAGAGATTGTGATGCATTCAGAAGTTTCTTTGATTGTACAGGATTTTAAGATTGTTTAGGCTATCCTGAGTTTTTATTTTTTCTTATAAAGTTGAGGACTGTTCTTTTGAGGTCTGTAAAGAAGTTTGCTATAATTTTAATGGACATTTTCATTGAATCTGTAGGATGATTTCAGTAAGATTGTCAATTTTGCTATGTTGGTTCTACTTTCACAAAAGAATAGGAGATCTGATGTCTTAAATTTCTTTGTTGAAAGATTTAAAGTTCTTATCATACAGGTTTTTCCCATTTGTGTAGTTAGTTACTCCAAGATATTTTATGGTATCTCTGGCTATCATAAAGGATGATGTCTCTCATTTATCATATGTGTAGAAGTGCTTTTTGGGTAGTTTTCAAATTCTGTCTATGACAAAGTACTTCTGCTGTGTACATAGTTGAGCACATGTCCTTATAACATGGTTGAGCATCTTTTGTGTCTGAGTTTTCAGGTAATTTTCTGAGAAATCACCATACTAGGATCCAAAGTGGCTGTGCCAGTTTGCACTTCACCAGCAGTGGAGGAGTTTTTTTCTTTACCCTACATTCTCTTTAGCATAACTTATAGGAAGTATTTTTAATCTTGGTCATTTTTACAAGGAAAAGATGGAATCTCAGAGTTTTAAATTTGCATTTCTCTAATGGTTAAGGATGTTAGATTTGAATATTTTTGAATGTATTTCAGTCATTTTAAGTTTGCCTGCTGAAAGTTTTCAATTTAGGTCTGTACCATACTAATTTCCTGAGTTCTTCATATGTTTTTGGAATGGATTAGTGATAAGTAAAGATCTCTTCCCATTCTATAGGCTGATATTGTGTTTTGTTAACTATGTCCCTTGCTATACAGAAGCTTCTCAGTCCAGGAGGTCTCATTTATTAATTGTTTCCTTCAATGTCTATGCCACTGAGGCTGTGTCTGAGATGTACCAATGCATTCAAATGTACTTCTAGCTTTTTCTTCTATGAGGTTCAGTATTGTTAGTTTTATGTTGATGTCTTTGATTTATTTAAACTTGAGTTTTGTACACAGAGATGAATGCGAGTCTGTTTTCATTCTTCTATGTGTTGATGTCTAATTAGATCAGCATCATTAGTTGAATATGCTATCCTTTTTCCATTTTTCTATCAGCTAGGTAGGCTTACAACTTAAAAGCAGGATTGCTTACAAACTTTTAATCAGATATATAATGGCTAAGGCCTTAGTTATAATATTCTTATGGGAGATTTTGAGATACAAAGTAAAATTTTTAAAGGGAGCAATGAGCCAATCCTTAGTAGAGAGCTTATATGAGCTGTCAAGCAGGTATTTAAGCAGGTGGAGTATAATATAATCAGCAAGTACAGTACATTAATTATGATTCAGCTATGGCAAGTGTGTGTATTAAGTACAAAACTTATTCTACAGCAATTTTATGAAAAAACAAAATGCTTTTTACAGCTGTACCTTCCCATTTTTGCCAGTTAAGATAGTAAACTCTTAATTTAAAACAGTAGCTTGTCTAATACAAAAGAACACGATGAAATCTAGGTGATAGTTTAGCAGAGAATTGACTGTGATCAATGTTTCTTATGCTAAACAATAGGTTCATTGACAATTTTAAGACAGTGATTCTTGAACAATTGTGTTTGCTCAATTAAAAGGCCAGAGTAATAATTTTTTTCAAAATTATTGTTGTTGCAATTTGCACAACTATATTTTGCTAATGTTATAACTTAAGATCCCTTAAAGGATGTTATGCTAAATTTTACCAATGGTTCTTCCAATGGAAGGACTGCATGTATGGTTAATAATGGAAAGGAATTGTGGAGCGTGCTACGGCTCCTTAAAAACAACGGAAAAGGAAAAAAGATGCAGACAGATCTGGCATGGTGACTCCTAAGGCAAGGTGGAAAAGCCCTTGGAATGAATTATGAAAAGACCTGACCTATATTAATTTGGGGTTGAGGATGTGTTTGTGCTTTTTTCACAGAAAGAAAATAAAGCTGGATGAGAAGACTGCATATACAGCAGAGGAGTGGCAAACCCAACAACACCACAGCTGCAAATGCCCCCATAGAGGAGTTGGAGAGGAATCCTTGGTCCAATCTTCCCCACCCTCACAGAGAGGAGTACCTGGTCATAAGACCGCCACTCTACACTGCAGAGTGCCATGCTGCTCTGAGGAACAGATGTGGAGCTGCTTCCAGGCACTCAGGACACATACAGACCCAGAGGCCCTGCTAAGATGACCTGACCGTGATGACTACAATTTTCTGCAGTTTGAATCTTGTTTGCTTTGGAGCTGAGATGCAGACTGAACATTTGACTGTTTTAATCTTTGGGACACAGAACTCATTTTGATTAAAATATTGAACCTAAGGACTAAGACCTAAGCTTTCCAGTTAGGGAAAGAAAGACCCAAATAAGGAAGACTGAAACCCCTCTTCACGTAAGAAGGTGGCAAACTAAGGGTTTAACTGCTGTTCAGAGACTGGAACTGGCATTTGATAACAGCAGTGTCACCATACTTTCACTCATCAGAAAAGCTTTTCTTGTTTTTTGAATAATGTGGATTTAAGAAAATTGTGATATGTTTAATTGTCGATTCACTGTTATGGTATTGACCTAATAATGATGATATTTGTAACTGTATATAAGATGTTGAGAAAAGTTGGTATTGACCAAGAATGTTGAAAAAATCATGGTATTGATCTGATAATATTTGTAAGTGCTTATAAGATGTTGAGAAAAGTTGGTATTGACCAATAACACTGAGAATTATGGTACTGACCTGATATTTGTAACTGCTTATAAGATGTTAAGAAACATTGGTATTGGCCTGATGTTTTGCAATTGCTTATAGATGTTAAGAATGGTTAGACACACCCTGTAAATATTTAGACTTAATGCATGTGTGCTCTAAACCAGCTGAAGAAGCATTTTTTCAACTCAGGTGATCCTCTTCTCCTTTAAATAGACTATAGCCTTTAGGAGCATGATAATTTATAAAGCATTATAGTTTATCCTGACAAGAAAGTATGGCTCCAACACAGAGCCCAAAGTTATTTCTCTTCCTTAATCTCTTTTCTTCACAGAGATCATCAGTCAATGACAGGTTTGAAGCTTCTTCTTCCCAGATGCCTAACACAGGAACTTGCATAAATGAATGCCTATTCCAAAGACGGGAAATTTTGAGTAAATGGAGAGATCTTTGCCCAAGGCAGGTGTGATCTTCTGTCCTGTTGCAGAAGCACAGGTTTCATTAAAATTAATAAGAGAGAGTAGATTGTAGGCCCATATTTCTACACAGTATGGCAACCAGGCTCTAAAGCCATAGTACCTGAGATGGTCTCGTAGCCTTCCAGACAGGCTGTCGCTACCCTAACAAAGGGTCAGGATGTTGTTTTGCTCCTTCTTTGTAATTTGGAGGATGCCTGGGAAAGAGATGCTAATTCAGCCTACATGACAGAGCAGGCATAGGTAGATGTAGACATGACTAAAGTCATTCACCTGGTTACCTAGGAAACAGATGCTAATGAATTTTCCCCTCAGTTTACCTTTTGGTATAAAGGCTGTTTGGAGAATAAATGAGAGAAATTTTTTTCAGGATGTGAAGGCAGGATTTCATGAGGGATCACTGAGAATCTCAATAAAGATTATTGAGATTTATTTATTCACTCAATAAAGCCATGTGAGTTGTGTCTTTATTCCTGTGCCTCCATGCTGGTCCAGAGAGATAGTTTATGTTGGGACTGGCACTGGACCCTGACAGGCTGCAGAAGAGAAAGAAGAGGTAGTTTTTCTGGTATAATGGTTGTGATGTCCATCAGTTCCATTTCCTCTACTTTCTGAATGGATTCAATCTCCAAGCTTCACATGGACAGTGTTACCATGAGACTAAGTTCTGACCTGAGGAATGTAAGCAGATTAGAGTGATGTTCATCAAGTCTAGGCCAATACCTAACACGTTTGTGTGTATTTCTCCGCCATCTTCCCCCTTCATCCAGCTGAGCTGCACTGTTGAGTTATGATTTGGGAATACCAGACATGCAGAATGCAGGAAAACGCCCACTGGTTTGGATCCCTGGGTGACAGTAGAACACAGAACTTCTTCTCATGACCTGGACTTTCTTTAGACTGTCAGACGAGGAAAAATAAACTTCTGCTTGGGTGAATCTAATAGACAGTTGGATCCATTTGAGATAGAGCTTGCACTGCCCTGTGTAGTATGGTGTTCCTGAAGGAAAGCGGAGCTGATCTTTTGAATGGTGACTTGGAGGTTAGGCCACATCTGTGTAGAGCCCCAGGAAATGTGGAGATAGTTCTGGAAGTCGGTCAAACTAACTACGCTGAGTCTATAGAGCTGAGTTCTGCCCATAGCGGGGATGAACCACAGAGGGAAGAGGGTTCAGTGTGCTCTGGTGGAACATTCCGAAGACTGCAGCAGCTGCAGAGGGTGCATTCCTTTAGAAGTCAGGTTTAGATGGCACTATGAGGAGGAAAGGGTAGTTGTATGATGCTGTGTTCCCTCGCGTCTCTGCCTCATTCTCCTTGGTACAGGCAGCTCCTTTCCTTTCTGAAAAGTCATAGTCTCTTTCTCAAGAGAGAGTTAAACACAAAGGCAATTAATAAGATAAGGCAGGTTTTGGAAGCATCGTCACTGAAGGGTAATCAGCATGCTGAAGCTTATGGGTGATATTTAATATGTACAGTTTGAAAGTTTGCAAGGCATTGTCCACTTAGGATACAATTGCCACAATAAGGTAATAACATGTCTCTCATCTCCAAAAACTTCCTGGTAGGACTGAGGAGATGGCTCAGTCGGCAAAGCACTTGTCTCACAGGCATAAGCACCTATGTTCAGATCCTCAATATCTGGGGGAATAGTCAGGAGAGTCCCTGGAACTCAATGACCAGCCAGGGTAGCTGAGCCAGTGAGCTCCCAGCTGAGACCTTGTCTCAAAAAATTCAGTGGAGAGTAACTGAAGACAACACTAAACATCAGCCTGTGGGCTCCACACACACACACACACACACACACACATGCTTACACACACATGCTTACACACACACATGCTTACACACACATGCTTACACACACATGCTTACACACAGGAACACACACACACGCTTACACACAGGAACACACACACGCTTACACACAGGAACACACACACATGCTTACACACAGGAACACACACATGCTTATACACAGGAACACACACACATGCTTACACACA
Source organism: Myodes glareolus (assembly GCF_982192425.1). Taxonomy (NCBI): domain Eukaryota; kingdom Metazoa; phylum Chordata; class Mammalia; order Rodentia; family Cricetidae; genus Myodes; species Myodes glareolus. The sequence continues at coordinate 101,972,239 of NC_142034.1, read as the reverse complement.
GGAACACACACACATGCTTACACACAGGAACACACACACGCACACACACACATGCTTACACACAGGAACACACACACATGCTTACACACAGGAACACACACACACATGCTTACACACAGGAACACACACATATACATGCTTACACACAGGAACACACACACACATGCTTACACACAGGAACACACACACATGCTTACACACAGGAACACACACACATGCTTACACACACACATGCTTACACACAGGAACACACACACACACACACACACACACACACACTTTAAAGGTTTTTCGTATTCTCCTCGTGGGAAGGGATATTTCCTGAGTTCTGCCCTCTTAGCAGCTCCTTCATTCCCGTGCAGGACTTTTAACAACAGGTGAACAACACACAGGCAACTGGCAACTTTCATCACAACTGAAGCTTTAGACCCATTGAATAGTAAGCACCCATTTCTCCTTCTGGCCCCTGGAACCCACTCTCTGTTCTCTGCTCCTATGCATTTGACTGTATTAGACAGCTCATTTAATCGAATAGTATTTGGGTCACATCCTCACATCTGTTAGGAGGCTATTATCAAAACATCCTCATGTCTGTTAGGGAGGCTATTATCAAAACAAAGGGGAGCAAGTGCTGGGGGGCTGTAAGAATGGAACGTGGACCCTGCTCAGAATATTAATGATGCAGCTGCTGCGAAAAACAATGTGAAGTTTTCTCCAGGAGTTTAAAATGGAACTGCCCCGTGATTCAGCTGTTCCCCTTTGGGGTGCACATCTGGAAACACTGAACTCAGGATCTTGAAGAGCAAGCTGCCCACCATGCTCATCCTAACATTGTTCTGAAGAGCCCGCATGCCGACCCAGTGTCCACTCACAAATGACTGACAGGAAAACACGATAGATGGGGATAGCGTGATTGTTCAAACTAAGTCATATCATGTGGTCCTGGAAGATGTTGGAACAAATAAGTCATTCTCGGAAGGACAAGTCCTGTGAGAAGAGGCTGGCATGACAGCCATGAACTTGGTATCTGGCGAAATGCCTGGGATCAAGCCCCATTAGCCGTTTGGCATTTGGAAAAGTCTCTATGCTTCTATTTATGTTTTTGAAATAAAATTATGTTCTCTGCACTGGGCACTGTCATAAGAAGCCTCTCTGGACAGACATGGTTATTTCACATGCATGAACTCAGGGAGGCTGTGGTGACCTGTACAAGCTCAAACCAATGGAAAGTTCCAGCATGGAGGTGGGGTGGGCTCTAGAGGGCACACTCCCAGCTGAAGAGCTTTTGGCAGCTCATGGTTTCTGGGGGAAGGAGACTCACTTTAGGTCTGTTCCTGTGCCCCAGTGGATTACCCTATGCCCATATGGGAAGCATTAATTTGATTAAGTAAGGTCAAAAATAACTAAATAATAAAAAGAAAGTATGAAGGTTAGAGGAAGATGTGATAGGTGGTTTGGGGGAGACTTGGAAGGTGAAGTGAGAGTTGAGTTTGATCAAAGATACATAGTATACATGATTAAAATAAAATTTCAAAGAAAAAAGGTTAAATTAAAATATAAAAATGATTTTAATAGCTACCTGTACAGGGAGTTTGAGATTTTAATAAGACACAAATGTGAAGTGTACAAAGTTAAGGCCTACGAGACAAAAAGGAACAAACCAGGAGCCTGCCTGGTGTTGTCAGAGGTCCTGATAATGCCTAGCCAATCAGGGAGGACCACGAGATGTCAACTGTCAGAATGAGTGGGTGCTGGGAGGATTTATTAGTGCCCCCCATTGTTAAATAAATGAGTCTGTTGTAAGCCTGACTCTCAGTATCTGAGACATTGACGCTGCACCTTCTCACCCCCTCCCCCAAGGAAGACATTAGGGCCCAGCAACATCTGGCACCCAGACCAGGGACTTCTAACACAGGTTTTAAGCTCGCCTGGTTAGAGTACTTTTTTTCACTGTGGCTGTAAAAATCCACCATCTTGGGGACGGCACCACGAGTGAGGAGAGGAAGATGACTAAAACCTGTTCCTGGCAAAACCCAAAATTTACAGCTGAGGTGTGTGAGCTGTGGTGGGTGTGAGCTACCTGCATGAGGAGGTCTCAGGGTGCTGTCTGAACCTCAGGTATAGGTGACACTCCCAGGCATGGGCTCAGAAGAAATAGGCCTGGTGTGAAGCTTGGAGACCTTCTGGTGCCTGACTCCCCTCATGTGAGCAGCATAGGCATCAGCCCTGGTGCAGGACACGGCACACAGGACATAGTGGAGTTTCCGGGGCCCCCTCAGACCTCCGCTGGACTATGTGCCTGTCGTCTGAATCACCTGCTTGGTCTGGTGCTTCTGTCCTTCCAGATGGGCGCCATAGGTCTACGACCCTGCACACCTTGCAGTAGTGCATGAAGGACAGCCTGGGGCCCACCACGGGCTTCGGCAGCCTGTCCAGGAATGGCAGCGCATCGCTGGTAAAGCTGGGGTCCCAGGGCATGAGGCCTGGGCCAACTCAGGGGTTCGAGCCCAACAGAGCCATCTGGGATACCTGCTGCTTCTGTCAGGCCTTCTGGGTCTCTGGTGAATAGTCCGAGTGGTGGGAGCTTGGGCCTGGCCCACAGAGCGAGGCTGCAGCTGCCTGCTTCAGTGTGGCCTCACAGCTCCTGATTCCCTTTGACTCGCGACAGCAGGTAGGTAGATGTAGCGGTAGCCACATCTTTGTGCTGCTGCTGCCGGCATACATTCTTGGCTACCTGGGGCTGATTTTCAGTTGGTGATATTGGTGCTTGGGCTTCTCACCTGGTGCCACCGCAGATGCAGCCTCAAAGCCAGCCGCCTGTGCCATGTGCTGGCACTGTTGGAGGACAAGGAGCAAGCCATGTGCCTGTGGGTGCATGCCTGCAATCTGCCTGCCTGGGTTCATTCTCCAGACACCAAAAGAGTAGAATGGCTAAAAAAAGATGGTAAATGCACATGGGGACCTTTGTTTGTCAATTTATAGGGAACATCTTTCAAGAAACCACAGAACCAGCTGTGTGAGGAGCAAATGTCACCTCAACACCTTCAGCTTCTCAAAAGTGAACATGGGTCAGAAGCCCCTTAGAGTCAATGGTGTTAAGGTTTATACTAGAAATGTAGATAAAAGACAAATTATTCTAGATCTTCAGGTTAGTGTTGTATGAAATCATGGGGTTGATTTGGAGATCAAATTATATTTTCATAGAGCTGGTTTGAAAAGTATTCAGATTCATGGGACAGTGTGGGTGATCCTGGAGCCCTTGCTTGGTGACGTGCCTTTAGCTGGAGCATTGCCCATCTTCTTCCTTAGGAAACCACATTTAGTGATTAACTGGACAGAACTGACTAATCTCCTGGACTGAATGGTTTATCAGATACTATCATTTTGGGTATAATATCAAATTAATTGATAATTACTTGCCAAAAAACCCCACAAGATCTTAGCAGGGTTCTCTACACTTCCAATAATGATACAGATCCGTGTAGTTCCCTCCTCCACTTCCATCCTTCATGTCACCCTGGCCTTTTCAGATAAAAACTCAGGGGACTGAGCCCTGCTACCTGTCACATATTAGATCTCTCTACCTAAACATATATATCTCTTTATGTCTCAGAAAAGTTGTAATCCTGACTCAATTAAAAATCAAACCTGGCTTTGGAGTTGGAGTATGGCTCTCTCCTTCTCTAATCCCAAGCATGGTGCTAGAAGAAAAATTCAGACTTTCTATCTCATATTAAAGCCACCTAGTGTGGGAAAAAAAAGAAAACTAAAAAACTGGTGAGTATTGTCAAAACTTTGTTACCTCCCCAAAATTCTACTTCTCCCCTTAATTATTTTTAATTCTTTAGTACCTTTCTTTGGCTAAGAAGATTAAGTATATATTGACAGACTGGTAGGCAAAATAAATAGATGATAGATAGATAGATAGATAGATAGATAGATAGATAGATAGATAGATAGATAGATGATGTAACATAAATATTCAGTAGAATATTATTACATTTTAACATATTTATTTTTAATTATTTGTAAGTGTATGCTTGTCCGTGTGTCTGCAGGTATGTTCCTGCCTATTCCTCTCAACAATTCAGACTTTCTGGGTTCCTAGAAGATTTCCCATACCACTGGCATCCACTATAATCCATAGGAACAAGCCATTGTGGAGAGGACCAACAGAGCTCTTACGGAGCTGTTGGCCAGTACTGTCTCTCCAGAGGCTAGAAGAGATCCTCATCTGGCCTTAACAGAAGTCCTTTTCCATATGAACTTTCTCAGTTTTGATAACAAGAGGCTCAGCCCTGCTTACAAGCACTAGGCATCCCTTCCAAGGAACACACCTCTGCCCCTGGTGAGATGAAGAGATGCTATCTCCCTCCAGTGGAAGCCACCAGCACCCCTGTTAATCTGCAGAGGAAGGTATGCTTGTGTTTTTGCTCAGACTGCCACAACACCAATATGGGTCCCGGAAAGAACTGTACACCCAGCCATGGATCAGCCTGCTTCCACCAATGAGGGATTAACCCAGGATGGGTAATGCATATACTCCCCTTTCGTACCCTCATTGCCCCCCCGCATGAATTGATTTATTAAGGACAGAGGTGACTTTTGACTATTTATTTAAAAAAAAAAATTTGGCATAATATAAAAACTCTGTTGGGTCCCTGCTGGATGCTCACATATGCATTAATTGGAGGGTGGTATTGTTGTTAATCTTTATTCTCCTTAAATGTCTCCTGCAGCAGATCCAACATCAGTGGACAGCACTAAGGCAACTCTTCAGGTGTTAATGGCTCTCAGGCATCCTTCTCACAGTCCTCCACAGGAGGTTATGCATGTCTGCTTATCTGTAATTCAAAAGACTGCTGCCTAGTCCCCTGCCCTGGTAGCTCTCCAGGAATGAATGCTCTCCGAGGGCTGGCAGTCAGGGAAATGCTTGTTCTGCAGACCAACCTAAGACAGGCACAGTCCAGCTGCTGAGACTTCCTGAGGTGGGGTTAACAAAGCCTGAGCAAAGAACTCCGGCTCCTGCTAAGTGCACTAGGCAATAAATAAAAAGGGCAGATATGTGGGAAAATAAGGCCTACCAGACCAAAAGGAGAGAACCTGGAGTCTGCCTGGTGCTTCAGAGGTCCTGATAATGCCTAGCCAATGAAGGACAACCAAGCAGTGTTTCCTGAGTGCCTAGCAAAAGGCAGTGTCAGAGGTCCTGATCTTGCCTAACCAATAAGGGATGCCTACATGATGCCAGCTATCAAGGGATTAGAATGTCTGGGTGCTGAAAGAGTTTGTAAGTTTTTCCTTGTTGTCAAACAAGCGAGTATGCTGTAAGCCTTCTACCTAACTCCCAGTGTCTGAGACATTGACACTGTGTTCTCACCCCCCTCCCCCGCGCCCCAGGAAGACATTAGAACCCAGCAACAGTAAAGTGTTTGTATACTCTCTTTCTACCTCACTGTACACATCTGTTGCTAGTATTCATAAATGTTCTTTTGTGGAAGATAGGAATCAACCCAAAGTTTGGAGTTAGACTCACAGGCACACACGCACATGTATACACATGAGCACATGCATACCTTATAGTTGCTTATTTGTTATATCCTGGTGATGGAAAGTAAGTAAAAGCCTGGAATTGTCTCAGTTGGCAGAGTACCAGAGGGCTGACTTTGAATCCTAGCACTACATAAACCCAGTGTGCTGGTGCAGGACTGGAAGTCCAGTGCTGTGGAGGTGAAGGCAGGAGGCTCAGCAATTCTAAACCAACGTTGACTATACAGTATGTTGGGCTACGTGAGGTCATGTCTCAAAAGGGGAAAGAGAAAGAAAGGAACATTTGAGAGGGTGAAGCTGGGCAAGGTGACACATGTCCCTAATTTCAGTTTTTAGAAAGTAGAGGCAGAAAGATTAGGAGTTCAAGGTCAGCCTCAGCAACATAGAGAGTTTGAGGCCAGGATGGGCTGTGTGAGACTTAGGAGAGAGAGATAAAGAGAGAGAGAGAGAGAGAGAGAGAGAGAGAGAGAGAGAGAGAGAGAGAGAAAGGAGAGAACCTTGAATTTAGGAATTTGGAGAAAACGAGTTAAGGTCCAGATAGAGGGAGATTCCCCAATAACATATAGAGCCAGTAGAGACTAAGTATCGGACATGGACACACCTGCACCCTTCTGAGACCCACACATGTGTGAGCTGATCCCAGATTAACTGACTAAAGGAGCAGAGCAGAAAGTACCATTCACGGCATTCACTCCCTAGCCATGCTGAATTCTTTGTAAATTCACTCTCATTAATCCTTACCTTAATGCAGGCACTGAAGAGAGGAGAAAACCTAGGAGGCATGGAGAGGTTAAATCATTAGTTAATTATTTATTTTATAAGACTTACCTGGTGTCACACATTGAGGAAAGGACTGAACTGAAAAATAATCCACAAGGTCTAAGTCCAGAGCCCCAGGTAATCACAGTCTGTATAATGGGGGGAACTCATGGGACAGTGAACCATAAACGGGGAGAATGGTTTCCCAAATAAGCCAGTGAAAGCAAAGGCTGAGAAAACAGAGGCTGGGGAAAAAAATAAAGACAGAATAAATAAAAGCATTGGGCCGGATTAATTCATCAGCCTCATCCGCATGGATTGCAGGATGTAAGGATTGCAGAGAGTCCACAAATGACATGAAGGCCCTTGGAGGACAAAGTGAACAAGACAGGACAACCAACCTCGGTGCCATAAAATCACAGAGACGCCAAAGGATCCCGAGAAGCATCTGTACTGCATTTTCTCCAAAGACACAAAAGACAGTTTTATTCCTTTTTGAATAAGAAGCTACTTTTCCCTTCAAGAGGAATTTACATGTATAATCCTGACACTTGTCAGGCACACATGATCAGACAAACATATCGGTACACAGAGAAGAGTTATCTAGGAAATTTCCAGTCTGACTCCTCTTTCACCTTTCCTACCCTCCCTCTCTAAATGTGGGGTCTTGGAATAATGGTTCTTAAAAGCCCATTGTCTTATAACTGAATGGCTTTTATTTTTACTTGATTTTTTGTTAATTACATTTGTTCTTTGGTATTCTGACACATGTCAACCTTCCATCTTCCCTACAAATGCCTCTTTCATATCCATGTCTTTACTATTTTGTCACCCACTGGGTTTAGTCAGGGTCATCTGTGCAACCATGGGCTTGGAGCTTGCATCCTTTGGAGCTTGCTGGTTTCAGCAGTGGGAACATGACTCCGACACCCAAATTCTAGCAGTAGTTAATAGTTCAGCAAGGAGGAATGGGGTCCTATGAGGTCCTCTTCAATTCATAACTAACTATTGATTGGGCCAGTCTGGTGCTTGCCCAGTGCTCAGGAAAATCACCTGCCTCAGCCTCCCGAGTGTTGGAATTACAGGCATGTACCACCACAACAGCCTCAATAGGGGTTCAGAGATGCAGTGTGAGCCAAACCTCTCATACTCAGATTCTGTTCCCAGGTCTGTGGTAGCATCATTATGCGATCTGTCCTTGGGAAAACTCAACAAATAAACTATGTTTGAAATTTGGCATGGTGGGTGTCTCTCTGCCTTCTCCACATGTGTTGCAATGTGAAGAAGTTCAGGCAGATGCTCCAGGGTCTCGGTGGTGTTTGCACTGAGAGCAGAGAGATGTTGGACTTCCTGACCTTTGTGTCTCCACAGTTGTTTTGTGTCCTGACGACCAAATAGAAGTCTTTAAGCTCACACACACATGGATCACCACATGAAACTCAACTCCATCCTCCATTCATGTTCATTCCTTCACATTGATCCAGAGACTCCTTCCTTGTTTTCAAATTGCCTGCAGCCTGCAACCTGCCACAGAGATGAGGAAGAGAAAATATCAGGAAAACTGCAACCACTAATCACTTACAAAAACAAAGCACATACAAGCCCATTGCCAGTGTGAGAAGGGAAGGACTAGGGGCACCTGGAACTGTGAGTACTGCTTCTTCCACCTCAGGATGAATGTGCTCTCCTGAGCCTTGCTGCTGTGCAGGCTTTGACTGCAGTTTGGGTGGAGCTGAGATGCTGAGCCTATTCCAAATACATGTGCCGTTGGTCCAGGGACCATGCTTTCAGTAAGTGTTACGTGAGCTAGACCCCGTGAAAATGATAATATATTCTCCCTTCCAGAGTGGGTAGCTTCACCTCAGCATTTGAAGAAAATCTATTACTGACAATTCAGCCCTGTAACCCAGCCTGGCATATGATGGAGAAATGGTTAGAGATCGGTGGTCGGATGGGCAAGAAAGAAAGATAAACCTTCTACCTTCTTACAAATGCCCCATAAAATCCTGTGCTAAGACACCCTTGAGTTATACAGTTTATAGAACCTGAATCAATTATCCTTCATTTTAAACTAAAACCTCAATGCTTAGTGATATTTATTATGGCACATCTCACATGTTAGCCACACACACACATTGCTCACACAAATTTGTGAAATTTTCCAACCAAGACAGACCTCATCTGTCCCAGACTACTTGTCTGCAAAGTTGACTCTTCATGTGACAGCTGCTGACCAGTGTCTTCATTTATGCATCTGCTTAACTCCAAGAAGTTAACTGGCTAAAAGAGCCAGTGCTGGGGTAGACAAAGGTGAACAAGGGGCTGACTTTGTCTTAATAACTGGAAAATGTTTATTCTACCAGAGCTCACCTTCCTGTACCCATCACTTGCTGGCAGCTTCATCTGAGGTTTCCCAGTAGCAAATAAGGAAGGAAAAAAAATGAAATTAATTTAAGCAAGGTCACACTGCCCCTTCTCACTGTCCTTTCTCACTGTTCTTCATTTCTGCCTGGCTGTATTCTTTGCTGTTGGCGTTTGTCTTCCTAAAAGCCACGGTAAGAAGGCCCACTCTGACTTTATATGGATGTGAGATCTATTTTAGAATTTCCTCTCATCCCAATATTGGAAAGTTTATTGGAAATTGAGTAAAGTAGCTCATTTATTAAGAGGTTCATGACAGCAAATCAGACTGTTGGAACTGATTCAAAAGAACAGATTCCAGGATAAAATTGACCCTCCATCAGAAAGAGTCCCTTACGAAAGCCAATGCTCCCTGGGCCAGCCTTGGGCAAAGGAAACTGGTAATTTAATAAGAAGCTCTTTGGACTGTGAAAAGTGATCATTTTTCATCATGCCTTCAAGGACACCATTTTTTTGGCAGGTTTCCAGCCTCCTTCATCCATTGTCAAGAACCACCAAGAGGCACATTGCATGCTTCTGTGGAAGGGCAGGGAGGGTGTGGTCATTCAGAAACTCTCCTCTGAATCCACCATCCATGTCAGGCATCACCCTGAACTTCCCCATCCCAGTCTGTATAAAGGAAAGTAAACTATAGCTCCTCACTGCCCCAGTCGTTCTGAGTCCTACATGTGTGAGGGGTCTCATGACATCCCTGACATACAGAAGACACTCAGTCAACAGTAGCAGTTAGAGGCAGAAAGCATATCCATCAGCAGAAGGAAATGCAGGCTTCTTGTAGCCAGCATCCTCCAGCATCCCCCAGCATCCTCTAGCATCCCCCAGCATCCTCCACCATCCTCTAGCATCCCCCAGCATCCCCCAGCATCCTTCAGCATTCCCTAGCATCCTCTAGCATCCCTCAGCATCCTACAGCATCCCCCAGCATCCTACAGCATCCCCCCAGCATCCTCCAGCATCTTCCAGCATCCCCCAGCATACTCCAGCATCCTCCAGCATCCTCCAGCATCCCCCAGCATCCTCCAGCATCCTCCAGCATCCTCCAGCATCCTAAAGAATCCTACAGCATCTTCCAGCATCCCCCAGCATCCCCCAGCATCCCCCAGCATCCTCCAGCATCCCACAGCATCCTACATCCTACAGCATCCTCCAGTGTTCTCCAGCATCCTACAGCATCCTTCAGCATCCTCCAGCTCTCACCTCCTCCCAGGCACTGTGGTAGGCACTTCTCATGCTCTAACAAACCTGCAGAGTCACCACATCCCTTTAATACAGTCATATTATCATTTCTATTTTTCATGGAAGGAAACTCAGGCTCACAGAAGTCATCGAGGTCCCAGAGACATCCTTAGGAAGTTGAACTTGGAGGACCCCAGGATCTGTGAACATAAATTTTAACAAAATTCTAATTCTGCTGTTTAAAATTGCAAGAACTTGGAGGCCAGCACACCAAATAGCATGAAGAGTGAATCATCCCTTGAAGTTTGATCTCAAGTAGCCCTCGCAAACGCTCGTCTCATTACTCCCTGTTCTAACTGGAAGTTACCCCTGCTAGCGTGACCACTTCACAACTGAGAAAACAGATACACTGGGATGATAGATTGCCTGACTCTGGATTTAGTCAGATCCATGTTGTCTGAAGCTAGAGGCCATGTTCACAAATGCTCTACTTTAAAGCCTAGAAAGAGAGCCTACTCTGGTGCCCCCTGTGGGCAAGGAAGATTTACTGCAGAAGAGGGCCAGCAGGAACCAACTCCCTGTCTGAGGAAGCAGCTGTCTGCACTCCAAAGTCTGGACAGATCTAAAAACATCAGTGAGAGATAATGTTCAGAGTCTATTGTGTCCAGAAGTCGTTCTGAGTCAAAGGAACTGTCCATGAAGAGAAGAGGAGAAACAAAACCACCAATAAGTCCTCACTCCAAATGGCTCTTCAAACAATTCCACAGTGTTCTCTAAGAATTATTCCCCAGAAAGAGGCTAATGTGGAGCAGGTTTAAGCAAAAATAGCTAAGGTAAAGATACCTGACTACTAACCTCACTGCAGCAATAAGGGTTGTTTGAATAAAGTGTGCCTGTCTGCACAACATGGCATTGTATGACCACTCACAATGAAGCTGTAAGACGTCAACCAAGGTACAGAAAATGTGTGGGACACAGTGGAAAATCTTTCAAAAATCAGAATAAAAAAATACCTGAAGGCGAGAGTGGTGGCTTTGGAGGTGGGCTTCCGGGTGAATGGTTTCTTCTGCTTCCTAGCTGGTTCCCATATTGTTCACTGCACAACCACTCCCCCAACACAGTGACTTTTACTTAAGTAGATATATCTGAAAGTTGGCAGCTGTCCTCCATGGTCACAGCCTGTCGTCTGTCCCAGGTCACTTTCTCATTGATAATAGCAATGCTATTATCTGCACCTGGGGTTGCAGACTTGTGATCCACTCCTGCCCAGTTCATGCTCACATCCCAGCAGGAGCATTCTCTATACAACACGCTGCCTGTTGTCCTCTAGATAACGTCTGAGGTGCAGTTTGCTACCCAGTCACCCTCTCTACCTCTTACACTACATTGTGGCCGTAAAGAGGGTGCCATGGTCTTTCAACTCCAGTAAACAGTCCTCTTGGGGTGCATTTCTGCTATCGTTCTCGTCACAGGTCATCTACAACCCCCAAAACCAAGCCAGTGACTCCCCTTGGAGCCACCAAGCTCCCACATCCCCACTGACAGGATATTCAGACTCACTGCAGTCATCTCTGTACCTGACAGCTGTGCTGGAGCAGGGACAGTGCCCTGTGCTCCATCCCCCGTGTCCTCAGTGGGCACTCGATAAACATTTGCTGAACTGGTGCCTCAAATAATCAATGAAGAAGCTGGTTTGGTAGAAATAGTGACTAAATTATCAGGTTATTTGGAAAGGAGATATTTTGAAGGAAGCATAAATAAATAGTGTCTATTTCATAAAAGAACACTTCCTCAGAAAAATCATTTAGTTTTCTCTTGTGTTGTGAGATTTAGCCCCTCTCTACACTGAAATGCATGGAATTCTAGACCGAAGATGTACTGAAAATGAAAATGTCAAAGCAAAACCCACAGAGATTCTGATTCTAGTGAGGCCAGAAGTAACATTTGGGAGATGCTTGTGAGGAACGCGAGCATGCAACATGCAATACGGATGCAACTAAAACGAGCAGGCGCCTGGGGTGCAACTCAGTACAAAGTGGGGCTCCTAGAAATACTAACGCTTTGCTCACTAACTTCCTAGGCTCTTTCTAATTCTTTTCTTCTAGGATCCCGCAGCATCTCCTCTTGACACACCAGACAGAAGCGGACCCCAGACCCTACTTGGGGACAGAAACACTCATTGCTTCAACAGACTACAGGGCCAGCCATCCTTCCGGCTTATTAACAATATTATAGAGGCAGCTGGCCGACCACCTTAGGATGACAGGTCTATTTTCATATGGAAAAGAAAATTACAGAGCAGCGTAAACATTTGCTAACGAGAAAGATGTTATTATAGCCTGCAAATTGCATTCAGATGTTCAGTAACACTGGAGTTCATGGATTCCCAAGAGTGCTTCATCAAGGGAACCCATCTCTAAAAGACCTGGTTTGTGCATTTTTATGGAAAAGGGGTTGCTCAGCCTCGCTGATCCAGAAGATTGTGGAGGGGGAATCCTGAGGCTGCAAGACAGCAATGCCTCTCTACTCCCCTTGTCCCCACACACTACTTTACAGGGAAATTAGAGGAAAAAGACCAGGCACTGTGATCTGAGACTTACTGTGTGCCAGGCTCCATACCCAGCTCCCACTGCTCACCTTTCTTCTGCCCTCCCTGCACCTCACGGAGTGTTACAGTCTTCTCATAAGGAAGGAAACTGAGGCATAGGAAGATCTAGAAAAGAGTCATTCAAAGGCCCTGAGATAAATGAGGTGGTGAGAAGGGGGAATACCGATTGCTTTGACTTGATCTGTGCACGTTGTAACCTGTGCTGTGGTATCATGGCAGATTCCATCAATATGTGGAATACCAAATACACTTTAAATAAAAATTAAGAAAAGATATTGAATCCCAGGAGACCATACATAAAATCCAACAGCTAGTAAGAGTTAATACAAGAAGTAGGGTGGCTCACCCTGATGGTCTATTTGATTGTGTGAGTGTCTAGCAGATGAGTAAGGCTCGCATCAGTGTCTGTGAGCGTGTTTCCAGACTTGCTGAGCCCTGGGCCTATAACCTAACACATGACGTAAAGTCTTGAGAGATTCACATGAGAACTAGACTGTCTGGAGGCTGAGGGAGGTGAGCAGGACTGGAGGAAGTGGGCCACTGGCGTGTGCCTTTGAAAGAGTTATCTTACCTATAACCCTTCCTCTTACTCCTCTCTGCTTCTCAACCGCCATGAATGAGCGTCTTTCCTCCTCTGGGGTCATCCACCTCCCAACAAGTCTGTGACCGCAGAACCAGATCCTCATGGACTGAAATCTCTGACGTAAATATTTCCTTCTTTACATTACTTCTCTTGGCTATCTGTCACAAAAGTGGGAAATCTAACACAAATCCAACTTCAATATCTAAACTTTCCACTAACAAGTTCTATCATGAGGCTCACACAGCCTCACAAGGACGCAACTGTGGTCTCTCTTGTCAAGCACCACCAGAATCAAGAGCACTCCCAGAAACCCAACCAGACTGACATGCCCCTTGCCCAGTCGCTCCTCACAAGCTGTGTGAGCCTTTGCTCCTTGCCACACTCTAGGTGTGCATGAGGTGGAGCATAGCCACCATGCTTCTTCCCATGAATTCTGTGTTCTGTGCTCCTCTGGGACTCCCTGACCTGGACGACCTTGAGAACATGTCAAGGTCATGGCCATTTATGACCATTTTATCCACGTCTTTCATTCTGTATGTATTGACTCCTCTGTGGTCCACCAGGATAACTCACTTTGACACAGACCCAGGATGTGTGTGTGTGGGGGAATGCCTTTCAGTACAGGGTCCATCACAGCAGGTGGTGGTCAGTATGTGAGGCAGTTTGGGATACCAGAGCAAAAGGCCCTGCCATGGAGGCTAAACAACAGAATTTTCTATATCATAGTGCCAGAGGCCAGAATCATAATCTTCTGTAATCTTTACACCCTCTCTACAAGCCCTGGGTCCAAGTACAGCCACATGTATCTTTGGCCAGATAGGGAATGTGAGGAAAATCTGTGCTGTGTGAGACCCTATTTCTAAAGAGTCACAGACACATGGGGGATAGAGGTTCAGGATATGAGTTTAAGGGCGCACGATTTTGTCCGCAGGGTCACCAACACTGCCCACATAGGAAGCGCTGAGACGTTAGAGCTGGATGGCCCCAGGCAATCCTGCCTACACTTTCACTTACAGACAGGAAAACTGAAGCGAAGATGGAAGGAATATTTGATATAGGGCCAAAAATCCAGGCCAAGCCAGAACCATGGCAAAGAACCAGAATAGTTTCCATGCCTAAGAAGTCATACAATAATGTCCAAAGGCTAAGCCTTTTCGAACTGTGGTGTCCAAGATCATTCTTAGCTACATAGTAAGTTCAAGGCCAAACTGGGCTACATGGGGAGGAGGAAGGAAGGGAGGGAGGGAGGGAGGGAGGGAGGAAGGAAGGAAGGGAGGAAGAGAGGGTGGAAGGAATGAAAGAAGGAAGGAAGGAAGGAAGGAAGGAAGGAAGGAAGGAAGGAAGGAAGGAAGGAAGAAGGTGTAAGGCCTGGGCCTTCCCTTGCTCCCTGGGATGCAAATCAAGGACTGTTTTGGCAACCAGCTAAGCTTCCTGCTATGTTCCGTGCCTGTTCTGCTATAGCCTGGTATAATAGCCTAGGGCTCTATGTCACTTTAGAATGGTAATTTCTCAACCTGCCCGGAAGAGCCCAGACGCCAAGATCCCTCACCTGTCTGTCACTGCCCTGCACCCCTCGCCCACCTGCCTGCGGAGAAGCTCACTCAGCGCCAGCTTCCCCATCCCCCTCTGGCTGGGAGGAGGTTCTCCACTTCTGGGGCCAAAGTATTTAACCCTTGATTAAGTTTGAATAAACGGGCATTCTCTCCCTGGAGAATGACTCGAACTCTCTGTATGTGTGTGTGCATCTCTGTTTAACCCCTAGGACTTTATCCAGCTCGTGGAAGGTATGGAGTCGCGGTCTATACCAGGTGGGTGGTGATGCAGACCCCGTGGCATGGAATGTTCGCCACAAGAAGGTGCACTGAGACCTGTAAAATATGACTTAGACCTTAAAGAAAGAAAAGGTCCAATGCAACTTGTTAATAGCACTCTTAATAAAAGTGTCCAGCAGAGGCCTCATAAAGCATAGACATTTCCCCTCATACATATGGATGCTTCAGAGTGTAGACAGGCCCTTTGGGACTTGGAAGATGACAGGGATGAAAGAAACTGACTAGTGTATCCTGGAGACATATTTTAAACATATACATTGTTTTAAATATTAAGCCGCTCTCCTGGGGACTCATTTGTCTGCTGCTTCCTGGTTCACAGCCAGGACACGAATCCTAGGTGTTTAGCTTTAACCTTACTCTACCCCCAGTACCAGCTGCAGAAAAGCCACGCTTCTCAACCCCACCCTCAGCAGCTCTCAGCTGGGGCTGGGGCTCTAGGGCTAGGCTCTGAGCATGCCCTCCCCGGCCATACTTCTGCTTCCTATGCAGGAGCATCTGTGCACTTCCTTCCTTCCTGATTCATTGATCCCTTCCCGCGTTCATTCACTCAGCTCCGCAGGTGTGAGCTCTAGTCTCAGGGCTGGGAACCGAGCTGCAGGAAGAGCAGGTTAGATGAGGCGGACACAGGATGTGCAGAGCTCCGCAGCTGGTAGAGAGGCTCGGGGAACGTCACACTTTCTCATCTCTGCCCTGCAGCTGATGTGTGGAGAAGCCAGGGCTACACCACTGCTGTCACTGGGGAACACTGTGAACAGTAACATAATTTTATGTAGCTCAAGGGATAAGGCCTGGGACATGCTTTACAGAGAGGGCCCTGAAGTAATAGGTTTAAGTGTTCAGTAAGTACTCAAGAGAACAACAGAACTTAAGAAATAATTGATCATTTATAAAAGAGTTTCTTGTATTTTTTGCAAAGCACAATTTTAGTTTAAAAATTAATATATGTTTGTGGTAGTAATTGAGCAGTAAAGCATATGCAAGGAAAATGAAATATTAAAACTAGCTCTAGATTCTGTCTAGGAGTAGCCATTATTGCAAGTGCCTGCACTTCAGAGACCTATCCAACATCTGTACGTTCTGTTTTTACCCTCAAAAGAACATCATGAGCACCACTTAACAAACTGTTTCTTTCCACCTAAATATACACATATATACCTATACATCCATGCATATATACTCATCTGTGTATGTATATGTGTGTGTATCTACGTATCTATGTATGCGTGTGTGTGTATCTTTATCAGAGCATACTCAGCTGTTTTCTTGTTCCCCAAAGCTGTAGTGTGTAACATTACATGAACATCTTATTATTTAGCCCGTTCCCTATTCTTTAATACTCGAATTGTTTCCAGTCTCTTTTACTGTGAACAGTGAGCATCTTCATAACACTTTCATAGGAAGTATCTCCACACATCTGGGATAAGTGACACATGCCCTGGCTTTGCTTGTTCTGACAGATAATACAAATCGTTCTTCAAAGTATTTGCAAGGTCCCCTTCCATGTCTTCCAACAGTGTGTACAAATGTCTATCCCAAGCCCCGGCCAATTCACCCATCCATCGGCTTCTGCCACCTCTACCATTCACGCTCCCTAGGGACTTGGCAGTTGTTCATCCTGTTCCCATACAAATACTTCTGTATAGGAGAAACTCTCTAAGCTGTATTAATGAAATTAAACACCCTTCGCTGAATGCCAGCTCCAGGATAAATTGAATTTTAACTGGGTTCCACCTCAGCTGTTAATGGTTTTGACTGATGCAAGCTGCCCCCTCTAGATTGGGGTTTAGTGAACCCTGCCCTGAGCTGATCTGAGTGTTATTTTCATAGCATAAGGCACCCAAGAAGCAAGAAAAAAGATTTGGCACCACCATTAATTAGGGTGTTCTAAAATAGTGCTCTGTTTGCTTAGCCAGATGCAAATGATGTTTTACACTTGCCTATATTTCTCCTGTTGGGCTTTGGAGGGGAAGACACACGTGCCCTGACGAGTGCTGAAGACGGGAGGTGTCTAGAAGGATTACATCACCTAGAAAGTTGGTTTCTGAGCCTACACTGCAAAAAGGTCAAGATTTGCCAGGTATGTGAGGTTTTGAGGAAGCAGCTGAACCATGACCTTGTTCCTCAAGCAAGGAAGGTCAGTTCAACAGAAATTCAGCTCTATTCAGAGGAAATGTGTGAAGTCCTGCCACTAAGTGCCCGTCTCTGTGATGCACGTGGAGACCACAGCAGTCAGGCAATCAGACGTGTGTCATTCCAAGAGCTGCCAACCCCAAGGTCGCTGCACAATCGTATTACACAGCTGGGAGGCCTGTGCTGTTCCCTTAGTGGAGTTCGTGGACTTGAGGAGAATCTTATCCTAAGAAGAGAGGTTACAACATCCCCAATGCCACAGAAAAGGAGATGGGAGAAAGGCCCACACATTTGTGAGAAGGCTTCAAGGACAGGGGGTGATGTATCCAAGAGAGAGAAGTGTGGGGGGGGTACTTTACAAGGAGAGAATGCTGGAGCTGGCTTTTGAATGGTGACCAGGAGTTTTCCAGGTATAAATTTAAGATGGATCAGCCACAGACAGCACAGCATGGGTGCATGCCAAACACTGAAAATGGCTGCTTTTCCTTTCTGCAGTCATAATCTGATGCTTTTGACCTAGTGTTGTGTGGCTATTTCCCCCTAATTGAAACATTCCCCCCTACACCTGGGGTGGGCAGCCTGATGCACCGAAATGAAACCAGGCAAGGACGGGTGCTCCTTGGGGAAGTAGAGACAAAGAAGGCCTCCCAACTGATTGGTTGACCTTCAGTAGAGGCCTGGAGGAGGCAGAGCAGGAAGTCAGGTACTAAATAGGTGAAGAGCTCTCCAGAGTCTGTAGGCAGCAGTGCCCAAAGATGACTGTCTCCATCAGTGACACTTAAGAGGCCAAGGTGGCTCTTAGACACAGGGTTGGGGATAGAGGAGGGTCGTTGTCGTCAACCATGATTTGGTCACTGGTATAGTTTATAATTTTAATATGTGTGTGTGTGTGTGTGTGTGTGTGTGTGTGTTCTCTCTCTCTCTTTCTCATACATGGAACTGAACTTAGGAACCAGTACATCATAGTCAAGGACTCTACGACTGAGCTATTAAAGAGACCTACAAAGTTTTGTATTTTTAAGAGTTTTCCTTAATGTGTAAGCACATTTTACTTTTATCAAATCTACCCCTTACTGCACTCACAACCCAATCCAAGTCTCTCCTCTAACATTCCCCATCCCTTTATATTTTAAGACAGGATTGCACTAAATCGCCCAGGCTGGCCTTGAACCTACTCTGTAACCCAGATAGGCCTTGAACTTGCCTTGCCGCTGCATCAGCTTCCCAAGTAGCTGGGATTATAGGCTTGTGCCATCAGGTCCAAGTGTGTGAGATAGTATGAGATTTAAGACCTATACGTATTGAAAATGCCGAAGTCATAATCAAGCACACCTCCTCCATGGCCTATCAGCTCTTCACAGTGAAAATATTCAATGTCTTGACCTCTTGAGAGAGACAGTTCATAATTCCACTCAACTTCCAGAAGGTAAACTTTTTAGATTTCATGTATGATGAGATCACCTGGCATTTCTCTTTCTGTCCCTGAATTATTTCATTAAATTGGTGTTTTTTTCCTATGTAACTGTATTTCAAAAGATCTATGAAGCTTTAATTAATATAATAACATTAATATGTTAATGTTAATAATATATTTTATTAAGTAAATACATTTAAAATGCTATCACTACAAAAGTGATGCTATAAAAAAGTATGAATGAAGGGGCTTAGGATGTGGCTCAGTAGATAGAGCACTTGCCTAGTACACACAAAGCCCAGCACTACAAAATGCAATGTAGTGGTTCACACATGTAACCCCAGCACACAGGTAATGGAGGCAGGAGGACCAGCAGTTCAGGGTCATTCTTGGCTACATAGGAAGATCCTGTTTCAAATGAAGTTTTAATGAGCGTGGTAGCAGCATTTTTACGCTATCTTCAGCTATGCCAAATACATGGATACACGCGGATTGCGCTCAGAGGGCCTTGTACTGCGCACATATGTATTCCAAGCAACTGCAGCTACAGCTCCTCAGAATCATGTGTGGACGGCACAGGCTTGGGTCAAAAGGAACTTTCCTTCCTAGTAGGTTTTTCTTATAGTTTTATTCTATTTTTTGAAAGAAACATTTTAATTATCACTGCCAGGATACCATCTCAATCTTTAAAGATAAATACAAATTCCTTACACATGTGAAAAGGCTGAACACCGCAAAGGAAACAATATAAAATAGCGATGATCAAAGAGGAAAATGCCGCAAACAACAACAACAAAATTGGGCTCATTTTTAATAAAATAAGAAGCCACAGCAGTGTTGAGCAGGAGGGTGGCTGTGTCCTGTTGGCTTTAAATGGATTGTTGTGGCTTTGTGGGGAGATTTTTTTCTACTGGAACATTCAAGGAGGAAACAGAGAGGTGAAGGTGAGAAACTGCATTTAAGCGGCAACAAGCAGAGTAGCCCTGGCCTCCAAGGATGAGAAGCCAGATTCACAGCTGAGTTCTCTC
Source organism: Myodes glareolus (assembly GCF_982192425.1). Classification (NCBI taxonomy): domain Eukaryota; kingdom Metazoa; phylum Chordata; class Mammalia; order Rodentia; family Cricetidae; genus Myodes; species Myodes glareolus. Next base: position 101,952,741 of record NC_142034.1, on the reverse strand, counting down.
GGGGCTTTCCCATGTCACGCCTCAGTCTCTGGAGGGGCTGACCTCAGGCAGATGGGATTTCCGTGGGGAAGGCCGCCCTGCCCCATCATTGGCCCAGCTGTCTTCATCTCAGAGTCTTCGTCTGCTTCCTCATCAAGGAAGTCACAAGCAGTAATTATTTCAATCTGTGCTAGCTTAGAAACCTAAAGGAAACCCCGTGGCGGGGCTGTCCACCCTCGGCACAATCAGCTGGGCATTTTCAGCTCCGGGGTGTCATCCTGCAGCGGAGCTGTCCCCTCAACTCCTGAGCACTTGCTCATCATTCTAAAAGGGAATAAAGCTCTTCGTTAGGTCTATTTGCGACAAGGTCCTGAAAGAGGACAAGAGGTAGACAAATGCTCACCTGCTATACCCAGTGGTCCCACGCTGGCTCATCTTGTTCTACTCTGTGTTCTCAGAAATGACGTGTTGACCCTTAACATAAATAAGCCATGCTTGCCTTCATGAATGAACCATAACTCTTAGACTTGAGATGGCCCCTCCACACTCCCAGGCACGCTGTTGGATGACGCTAAGTAAACCCCCCTTGATCTAGGCTGGGGGTGGCGTTATTTCTAGTGGCATCCATGCTACTAGTCAAGCTGTTAATGGGGCAAACGGAAACACACGACAAGAGTCTAGGTTTGGACATCCTTATAGGTTTCTATTCAAAGGGACCCTGCGCAGCGGTCCAACTGTTATTGATGCTTAAGGAAATGCCTACTTCCTGTCACAGCTTAAGAAGACATAGAGCCCAGAACTGCAGGTAAAGCCTGGCGCAGGAGCATGAGGTGGCGGGGCACACCGCAACTGCAGTCATGGCATAGAGAATGGACAGGAAGTGAAGGGAATCTATGAACCCTCAAGGCCACTCCCTCCAGCAAGGAGCCGCCTCCTAAAAGTGCTAAGCCTTTCGTAGAGTCCTGTCAGCTGAGAATAGAGTGTTCAAACACATGAGCCTGCGGGGGCTGCACTAAGCCATCACAATGACCAATGTTTCTGTTGTGCCCAAATCCATGAAGTCCCGGCAAAAGCCAACAAGGAAACCGAGTCCCATATGTAAAAGTAAAGAGCCTTTATTTTAATCAGGTTTGCAAATTCGGTCTCTCAGCACGTCCAACGTATTGGAATAACCAGAGAGCCCGAGCTCAATCAGAATAGGATTTTATAGTAGTAAAGGTGGGGGTGAGGGGTTTCTGGGCTTCAGGACCTCTGATTGGCTGACGTTTGTCTAGGGTGTCCTGGTGAGGGTGCACTGGTAGGTGTTCCTATCTACAGCAGTTGGAATTTCAGGCCTTTCCTTTGAATGGTTGGTTCTTGGACCGGAGGGGGGGGGGGGGGTTGGGTAATCTTAGCTTGTGATTCCTCTTGCAGCCAGGCATTGCCTCAGGCTAAACTACTGAGACTCTGGCCTTCATTTAAATTTATCAGTGACCAGAGTCCCAGATGATAATGGTTGGAAGTAAAGAACTCTGGACTTAGTATATTAACAGGCACTTTTCTCCCAGGCCAGGGAGGTTTTTTTTGTTTTTTGTTTTTTTTGGTGGTTTTGTTGTTGTTGTTGTTGTTTGTTTTTTGATTTTTTTTTTTTGTCTCAGTCTTTCAACCTATTTTGGGCAGGGGGCATGGAACAACGTGTTTCTTTCTGCAACAACTTCAAGCTGATATTGGGGTGTTGTTATCCAGGCCCAAGTAGGTTGAAAAACTAGCCAAAGGTGGGGGGGGGCATTGAGGCAATGGGGCACTAATCAGATTCTGTTGAAGGAACAGAGAGTGTTCATATCAGCTGGACTGGTTCACATCAGTTTTCGTGAAGTTCAGGGTTTGCCACCGTTTAGAGGAGGCTGTAGTCAGCAACTGATGCCTAGATGTGTCTGTCAGCCAAGTGGAAGACTTCTGAGATAAGTTTAAACTAGGAACAGAAGTTGAAATTTATTTACTTAAAGAAAGAACCATATTGTAGAGACAAAGCAGACAACGGGCATCTGTAAACAGAAGGAATAGACTCACACCTTTGGGCCCTAGCAAAAAACTAAACAACTTTAAGTTCACATTTAATTGGCAACCAGAATAGATCTAAAACCTTGAGCGAGCAGCCCACACAGTAAGTACTCATTGCTCTATTAGCTTATTAGAACTGCACCATAGAGGGGGGAAGAAATCAGAAACATTTATTTATATCTTAAGTTATTTTTTAGACCCTCAAGCTTATAAACTTTTATATCCTCAGACATTAAAACATTTTTTTAATGAGTTAAGAAGCTGGCTGTAGCTTTGTGGGAGGATCTGGATACCTTTTGATATTAAACTGACATTATAACTGCCCTAGCCATTATTACTATCAGAAATCTCAGGAGGATAAATGAAGTATATCTGAGTACAGACCAAATAATTTTTAAATCTATTAAAAATGACAGGGATCAAAGTCCATATACAGTTAGTCATACCTAGGCTCCATAGCATTGGAGGCAGAAATATCTAGAACAGCAGTCTTACTGCCTAAGCCAGGCCCATAGGTGAACTTTTTCTTTTTTATGAAAGAGGGACATGAGAAAGACTGACCTTATTTTGTCTAGGCAAAAGTGGTGCAATCAATTCTCCAAGGTTCTGCTGTTTGTCCACAGTCTGGACTGGGTCCTAGCAGCAGGTGTTGCACTGGGGGCTATATTGCCCAGTGGTCAGCGTCATCGTAATCCAGATGGAGACATTATGGTGTCTTATAATCTTCTTTGGAGATCTTGGGTTACTGTTAGGATCTCGGAGTCTCTGTTTAATATAATAAACTTTTTAATTATTATTTTAAATGCCATATTCTTCAGATCTCTGAAGAATGAGGGCTGCCTAGGTATGTCTGATTAGACAAACTTTGTTTTTTATTGCTCGCTTAAGTTTGACTTTGGAAACATATATAGGAAACTAAATAAGGCTTATTCCTGTAACTAATTATATCAACACTTTAAAGCTGACTAATTTGTATTGTCTAACAGTCCATAATAAGTTAGCAGTTTTTACAAGACTAGAACTCCATACTCTGTAATGATTTTAAATTAAAGGTAGTAAAGAAACCGAATTAATCATTTCAAGGGTAAACATAGAACAAGTTTATATCTAACTGTTAATGCTGCTTCCTGTAAAGGCAAGGAACGGGTCCCAAAGTGAAATAGAAAGAGGAGGGAGTCTAAGACCTAGCATTGTCCTAGGGTAAACTGAGACTCAGTCTACCTTTCTGCTGCTCTATAGAACCTCTCTTGGCAAGTGTGTACTAAGTTGACCTGGGAAAACTGCCCTAGGCCTACATTTTTTTTTCCCAGAAGAGGAAGTCTAAACCTCTTAGTATCAATATAAAAATTTATGACTTAGTTTATCTAAATAGCTTAAACTCTAATAATATAAAACACAATATAAAACATTTTATATCACAGATGTCTCACAGCCTTATAAATTTATTCAAAATCTTAAAATCTCTTAAATGTCTTTCTAAGCATTATTACCTGGGTAACTCTTAAATAAACAGTCTAGCTGGCAGAACAAGGTACAGTTTTGAGTATAAAAATATTGAGGTATAGCTTTAATCTATCTCAATCTAAACTATCTTGGAGATTTGTTAGGCCCATTTCACATGGTCATCTTTAATTAAGATGGCAGTAAAATCATGTGACATCTATTTTTTGAAGTCTAGCAAAATGGCATTATAAAATTTGAAATGGAATGATGCCTTATGGATTTTAAAAATTACCCATGTATAGATTTTAAGTAAATAAAACATGGAACTAACAAGGGAAGAGCCATAAAACAATTTTAGAGCCAGCCTTTTAACTTAAAAAAACAACATATAGCAGTTTTAACATTATCTATACCAAAAAAGTCATCTGGATTTATGTTAACCCAAATTTAGTAACCAGAGCTCAGTGATAAAGTCTCAGCTCCATGCTTATAAGAAAACTTACGTAGACAAACTTTTTAACAGAACAAGCACATTTAGTATTTGTATATATGAGAAACCATAGCAAACACAATTTACATCCCCCCACCTTTTTTTGCTTTTTGGATAGTATACCAAAATCTCTTTTGCTTTTTAGACAGCATAAAAACTCTTACCAAAGTCTTTTTTTTGTGTTTTTTCTCAGTGATGTATGGCTACAATATTTTTAACAAGAACAGCACATAAAATAAAATCCTGTACTAGTGTGAAATATTTGAGACCAACAGTAGTTTTATATATATATATATATATATATATATATATATATATATATATATATATATAAACCGATAATAACTTGTAGACAGCCTCTATAAATGATGACAGATTTTTATAACATATTGACCTGCAGAACAAAACCTAGGTCAGGTTTGACCAGAAGTTAAAGCATACAGCTCTCAGGGCAGGCAGAGGGAATTCATCCACCTGTATGGAAGGTATGCAACATAGGGGGCAAAGACTGTTAACCTCTCCAAGCCATAGCAATTAACCCCAGAGTCTCTGTTTAGTGTTTAAAATTCTATTGGGATACAACTGCCCCCTACAACTGTGCCTGGCAACCTTGCTATGTTGTAACAACAAGGCTGCATAGCCCAGCCACCCAGCCACACAAGCATGCTGCCCCGTAGCTGGCAGCCTCGTGCTTGAGGCCAAGGCTGACTCCTTTTTATGAAATGTTAAGGGGGCAAGGATAATATATCCCTATGCTTATGGCCCTATCTCTAAAATCCTGTAAGTGATCACAATATCAAAGTCAAAGAAGTCATGATTTGAGTCTGTCAGCATCAGTCTAAGTCAGGACAAGAACGCAACAATACACAGGCACACAGGACAATAGCACTGAACCAAACCAAAGACACAGCTTCAAGCTGTTTTGCAGGTGTGACACACCCCTCTATCGTAATGAAACCCCACTATCCATGTGTCTGTATACAGACCTGAGAACCGCCACCTGTGTGTCTCACCAGAGAACTGACTACGCTACCCGTGAGTCTTACCACAGAACTGAGAAATGCTACCGGCGTATCTTCCCATGCTACTTGTGTGTCACACCACAGAACTGAGAGACCTGCATGTCTCCCCACGCTACCCACATCACTACACCAGAGAGAGCCACCCTCTGCAGAAGGGCCCTGGGAATGTCTACCCAGGTGCCCTGCCTGTGATCTTTTCACGCATCTGTAGATTGTCTTCAGGCACTATGGTTCCTGGGCCTGCTCACAGACAGATACGAGACAAGAAACAAAACACAGAAAACTCATAGGCCAGTTGAAGGCTCTATAGGTGTTAGTCCTAGTGGGATTTGGGTATCCCAGACGAGCCCCCAGTGTTATGCCCAAATCTGCAAAGTCCCCACAAAAGCCAACAAGGAAACCGAATCCCATATGTAAAAGCAAAGAGCCTTTATTTTAATCAAGTTTGCAAACTTGGTCTCTCCACATGTCCAACGTATTGGAATAACCAGAGAGCCCTGAGCTCAATTAGAATAGGGTTTCATAGTAGTAAAGGTGGGGGTGAGGGATTTCTGAGGTTTTAAGACCCCTGATTGGCTGACATTTGTCTAGGGTATGCTGGTGAATGTGCGCTGGCAGGTGTTTCTACATACAGTACTTGGAATGCCAGGCATTTCCTTTTAATTGCCTGTTCTTGGGTGGGGGTTGGGTAATCTCAGCTTGTGATTCCTTCTATAGCCAGGCATTGCTTCAGCATAAACTACTGAGACTCTGGCCTCCATTTAAATTTACAAATGGCCAGAGTCCCAGGTGATAAGGGTTAAAAGTAAAGAACTTCCTTTGGGTAACCTGTCCATACTTAACTTATCACGACTGGCCCCCACAATTTCCAAAGTTTGTGCAGTTCAAATGCCACTCTTAAGATTTTCCTGTTTTGTTTTGTTTTGAGGACTCTCAAGATTTTGAAACTTTTATTCAAATATAAGCATTTATACTGTGAAACTGCCGTAAGTAAACTATTGGCTCATGTCTAGGGAATTCATGGCTTCATGTAAATATCGACACAGATGGCTTAGATTTCTTCCATCATCGCAGTGAAAGGCCTCTGTGCCCAGCTCAGGCCGAGCCCCAGGAGGCCACTTAGCTTTGTCTCTTTGGAACATTGCATACAAATGGGTAGAAATGGGCACATATAGCATGGGGCATATGGCAGGGTACTTCCGTCATGTGGCATGCTACTGTCAGGGCTCAATTTCATGTCTCATACTATGTTCTTGGGCCACAACTGTCACATAAACAAATGCCATCTTCAGCATCCATCACTTACTGCTATCTTTAGGATTGCTCACATTAAAAAAGAAAAGAAAAGAAAAAGCTGGCTTTAAAACAATAGGCACGAGGAAGATGTAAAAATCTGAATTAGTGCCACAAACAGTGCGCTTCACAGTGGTGGAACACAGCTGCAAAATAAAAACAGAAATAAAAACTACTGTTGTGAACTGTAGCTCAAAACAAACAGAACCAAATGCAAAGCTGGTTCATTCTAGTGAGTTCCGCAATCTGGGGGACTCTGCACCTGAGAATCTGAGCCTGAGGCTTGCTTTTCTTGTGCTGAAAGAGAAGGTGTTAAAGACCCATTTGCACCTCACCTCACTCAGGGATCCCGACCAAAGCTTGGCAAACCCCTGGAGAAGACAGCCACAGTCTGAAAGCCTTTCTCTGTTGCACTTTCTGTGTTTCAAGCTCACCTGTGCTTTGCTTAAAAAAAAAAAAAGGAGATGCCTTCAGGCATCACCTCCCTTATGGTCACAGGAGTGGCCTTGGTTCCTCTTAGGTCCTTAGTGAGCGGTCTAACACCAGAGTTGTGTGTCCAGAAAATGTCAGCTCTTAAATCCAAACCATGAAGAACAATTGATTCACAATTACATGCAGGATATTCAGTAGCCAAGTTCCAGAAACCTCTTCTGAAGCCTTCAGGCCTGTTTCTAGACACCCACCCAGCAGGAAGAGCTACCGTTCAACCCTGATGACCCTTCATGGACTAATGCTGAGAAAACAACTGCTTGTTTTTCAAGGTTTCTCTACTTTGACTTCAGGTGTGTCCCGCTATATTGTCCCTGCATTAGAGATTCTTCAGCCACAAGTGCTGGCTGTGGTACAAGCTGCAGCCGAGTCTGGAGGCAGGAGTGTGGGAGAACACAAAAGAGCTGTGGGGAGGACCAAAGAAGGATAATTCTTTTCATATGCAGAACCTAGATGTAAAATATGTGAATATAGATGAGTGGATGGATGACAGATGGATAGATAGATTGATGGATAGATTAGATAGATAGATAGATAGATAGATAGATAGATAGATAGATAGATAGATAGATAGATAGAGATGATAGATGGATAGAGATGATAGATGGATAGATAGATAGATAGATAGATAGATAGATAGATAGATAGATAGATAGAGATGATAGATGGATAGATGATGGATAGATAGATAGATAGATAGATAGATAGATAGATAGATAGATAGATAGATAGATAGATAGAGATGATAGATGGATAGATAGATGGTAGATAGATAGATAGATAGATATGATAGATGGATAGATAGATGATGGATAGATAGATAGATAGATAGATGATAGATGATGGATAGATAGATAGATATGATAGATGGATAGATAGATAGATAGATAGATAGATAGATAGATAGATAGATAGATAGATAGATAGATAGAGATGATAGATGATGGATAGATAGATAGATGGATGGATGGATGGATGGATGGATGGATGGATGGATGGATGGATGGATAGATAGATAGATAGATAGATAGATAGATAGATAGATAGATAGATAGATAGATAGATGGATGACAGGCTGATGAGCCCAGGAAGGGAACTGGTAGAGGGCTGGTGGGGGAGGGAGGAGACTAGCAAGAAGGGGAGCAATGGGGATGGTGGATGTGGTGCATATAAGCAAAGCACAATGATACACATGAAAATGTCATCATGAAACTCATCACTTTGTACACCAACTTAAAATTAATTTAAATATATACTCTGAATATAGTTCAGCCGGTTCCAACCCAGTCAGTGTTTGGTGTTCCCTGCACCTTTGAAGTTGTTTCCTGTGTCAGAAGCGGGCTTCTTAGGTTCTCTTGTGTGGGGTCCACAGGGTCCTGAGCTTTGCCTCCTTCAGGCTCACCTGGTCATCTGATCCTGCCCTCTGCGCATGCCCAGCACACGTGTATCAGTCTCCAAACACTTAATGCTGGACCTCCTGTGAGCATCCGATACTCCCACTTCCTGGACTCCTGCTGGAGCCTTTGCCAGCAGGGCAGCAGGAACTCCTATGATTGACAGCACTTAGTGGCTTTCCTCCCTCCCATTTTTTTCTCCTCTTCTCAGATCTTAGTTACAGAAAGGGATGTGGACTTAACCCTTTCTACAACCCCAACAGTTTATTGCTTCATTTAATCAGATCAAATTCCATCCAAGGGGTCTTTAGGGCCGTCTCATACGGCTCTATTATTAAAAGGAAAAAAGCAGGTTGGGGGCCGGTTTCTTAGCAACCTTTTGAGATGCAACTTAAGAGTCACCAAAAATGGAATGCATGGCTAAACACTAAAATAAAGAATTGCTTGCTGTCTCTTTGAGAAGGGTACATCTTACCTCCCCTTCACTCCCCTGGGAAGTGTCTCACCCCCACCTGGGTGTGTCTCTCTCTTCAGGACTTCTCTTGTTCTCTTAACTTTCATGCATAAGCCTACAGTAGAATCTTTTTGACAAAACTTCCCAACTCTGCTTCAATGTAGCTAGTCCTAGAATTCTTTTTGTGCCAAACCCCTGAATCCTACTTTGGCTTAAACCCAACTCCCTAAGAGCCTAGAGGAAGGTTTAGCTGGACAACAGCAGCAGTGTGAGGTAATGTCTGTCCCCTCCCCTCCCCGCTGACAAGTTCACTAAGGCCTTTCTGAACCTAAGCTCTCTAAGGACAGCTGCCCACTCCTCCATCTGCCTGCTTTGACATTTGCTGTTTGAACGGCCTTGAAAACAACCAGTGCTTCTCCCTCAGGCTGAATGTCTTAGGTGACTTCCTCGGGTATGTTTCTGTGGTCTCTGTCCTTTTGAAAATGCCTCCTAACCTTGAAAATGTCCCAGCAAGGTGATGTTGCAAGCGTGCTCACCACTCACATACCTAAATTCAGCAGCCCAGACAAATTCCTGTGTCACCTCCTGTCTCTTTCTTCTCTCTAATTCATGGTTATCAAAGCAGAAATAGCAAGCGTTGCATCCTGGGCTGTGCTCTTCCGAGCAGCAGCATTCTCTGGGAAGTCTGAAGTGGCTCTGAGGAAGGAAGTCAAGAGCATGCCATTCTGGGAAGAGTCCACTCAGCAAATGCAGGGAGCCCTCCAAACCCTGATGCTCTGGTGGCCTGTGTGCCCCCATCCTCCAGCCAACCCAGATACACACTCCTGCAGTTCCCCCATTTGCAGTGAGTGTGTGTGTGGGGGGGGGGTCTGGCACCATGTATCCTTTCTCTCTGACACAATCATAGTGCAATATTCATCTTCAGAAAAACCCTTGTGGTCTGCCTAGCGCTGGTTCCATTCTTGGCTCTCTTTTCCTGTGAACACATAAAATAATTGGCTCCACTGTGTTGCCATTCTCACCAGGTCTCTTCCCTACCACGGCAGGCAGGTGCCCTTTTAAGGTCAGTTGTACTATCCTGTGTGCTAAAGCGGACACTCAATCCTCAGGCTGATGCCGGTACCGTTCGGCAGGAGCACCGACTGAACTAAAGTCGCTCCCTCTTGAAACATAGTCCTCACCGTCCGTGATCCCGTCCCATGTGTACTCTTTCCGCGTCTTCTCAGCTGCCTCCTTCTTCCTGTCTCTGTGCCCCAGTCTGTCCCTAACATATTCTCTTTTCTAGGTCCAGTTTCTTCAATGATTTCCGACCTCTGGGCTCTTAATTCTGGCATTATGACCATGATTCCCACACTTTGATCTCTAACATCCTCTTTCCTATTTAACTGCCTCTTAGCAACCCCCTCTTTAATTTCAGAGCTAAACCCTTGACTCCACTCACACAAGATTGACATTGGCCAAAAGTCTTGCTACCTTAGCCAGCAGAAACCTCGTCAAGCTGACTAGACAGAAATCACTGGCCCCGTTCTTGGACTTTTGTGTCACAGCAGGACCACCAGGAAATCCTGCGCCATTTCCCTCACAACAGAGCCGAGTCTGTCCTTCTGTCCAAGCCTCAGCTTTACTCTGAAACGAACACCAGGCATGCAGTTTGAAGGAATATCGTCAATGGTTAAAGATTAGAATAAACTCAGGTAATGTAGATGGAACATTGTAAACAGAGGAAGTGTTATTGTTTCTTGTTATTATTACTGCTCATGAGCAGAAAAGAGGTCCACCTTGGAGCTCTAGTTCAATCGCTTGTCAGCCGTTTGAGGACCTAGCTCCTTCGCCTGACTGGACTTGCTGGTTTGTTGATAAGTTAAGAAATAGTCTATTGGGCCTCCGTGATTCCAGGCACTGAGCTTCTCCGAATCTGATATTTTTAACAGGGATCATTCTGTTTATGGGGACAGCTGGATCTCACTAGCAGAACAGTCTCTGGCAATCACATGAGCAAAATAGGCCAGATCCCTACTGCCACACACACCAAGCTAAGTTCTGGAGAGGCTGGCTGCATGCCACTGACCCCAGCACCACCCAGTGTCTGGAACAGGGTTAGTTATGAGTGATCGAGGGGACAGAAATACCTTTTGGGAAAAGGAAGTTGGCATTTTGAGGGCAGGACATGAAGGCACTACTGAAGACAGCAACTGATATCTCCTTCTTTCTGGTCCTCTGCTGTTAATAGCTGTTTACTGCTTGCAAAAGTCACCGCCCAGAGACCAACTAAAGTGACTCTCTGATGGGTGGAACTTCAGTGTGGAGGGGAACTTCCAGGGGGCTAAGGAGAGCACTGGGCTAGGAGCTGTGAACTTTGAACAGTGAATCAGACTCAACTGCAGGCTTTGTATGATGCTCAGTCCCTCCCTGGACCTCAGCTGACTCAGACTCCGAGTTCTGTCTTTGGTGTCTGGACAAGTTCTTTATCGCAAGACATGGTTTTCCCATCTTTCAAACAAGATGCGACCTCACAGAGCGTGGGTTCTATGTGAAAGCACACGGGTGACTGGGACACGGTGTGTGGTGTTCTCCACTTCCTTCCTAAAGGGGGTCACGTTGTATCTTCTGACCTTGGATGTTGCGACTTCTCCACTTCCTTCCTAAAGGGGTCACATTGCATCTTCTGACCTTGGATGTTGCGACTTCTCCACTTCCTTCCTAAAGGGGTCACATTGCATCTTCTGACCTTGGATGTTGCGACTTCTCCACTTCCTTCCTAAAGGGGTCACATTGTATCTTCTGACCTTGGATGTTGCTGTGAAGGTAGAGAAAGGAGTTCCACGAAGAGGCTGCATGGCATTGCTGTCTTCCCCTCCATATTGTGTCTCAGGCTCAAGCATGAGCATGTGTCGGTCTCTGCTGAGCTCATTTCTGTGCGGTCTGCCCACCACGGCGTGCAAGTCCTATGGTAGGCAGGGTCTGCATCTCCTTCGCTCATCCTGTGCTCGGTGAACAGGTGGGAAACGAAGCACCTTGAACATTTCTCCTTGTTCCTGCAAGGGCTAAGTTCCATGAGGAATCACCCAACATCCCACCTTCCAGAGCCCCAGGCTGGCAAGAAGCAGATTCAGAACATAGGATTAACTGGTTGTGTGCATCATGGTTTGTGTCTGCCTTTGCTCTGCTGATGGCATTCAGACTTCTCTCTGGGGACTCTCTCTCCTCCTCTCCTGGGGCATCTCATTTGGGTGGAGCTCATCTCAGAACTAGTTCTCTTCATGTTTCTTCTAGCCTCAAGTGATTGGTATAGGAACAGTCGTGGGGCCTCTGTGAGATCAAGGAACAGTGAAGATGTTGACTTCATCCTTTGGGCCATTGGTGTTCTCTCAACTTGGGCTGTAAGCAGGGTAGGGATAAAGAAACAGAATCTAATCATCTCTCATTACATCATACACATCTCATGACATCAAACCAATCTTCAGATCCATCTGGGTTCAAGCCCCCAGACTGTCTAGTCACACAGTGCAACAAATTTAAGTGCCCTCGCTTTGTGCTGCCTTGATTAGGGTTTCAATCATTTGTTGCAGGAAAGAATAGTGGCTAAATTCTAGTTAAGAGATGGAAGTAGAGGGCGCTGCAGGAAATGACGACAAGTCGTTGTATCTGAGAGCAGCAGCAGACTTAAGAAACAGCTCCACTTGAAGTCAGCAACATTTCAGGCAGGCAGGCTCGTCCTGACCTTCCTTCGTGCAGCCTTGATTCTCCTCACTTTGTGCCCTCATTTCTCATTTGGCATTCACACAATAACAGAGAACAAGAAACACGCAGGGCTGAAATTCTTTGGGCTGAGGAGAAGACTATGCAAGCTGTGCCTGTAACCCCAGCATTTCAAAAGTGGAGCAGGCAGATCCCAGGAGCTCACTGGCCATCCAGCCTAACCAAAACTTTGAGCTTCCAGTTTAGTGAAAGACTGTCTCATGACAATAAGGCAGAGAGTGAGAGACCTCTGTGTGTTTGCATAGGTATGTTATCACATGCTCGTATGCATGCAGCACACTTTGTACAAGCACACGTACATGTGCACACACACACACAAACATGAAATGACAGGCATTAGGACAGAAGTAACATCATAGATATAAAGCTGCTGAGTATTCACTACACTGTCTATTCAAAAGTATTTGAATCACATTTAAACTGGACACATATTTCAATTGCAAACTCTTGGTGATCTTTCTACACAGTTTTCCACATACCTAGGATGAGACCCTGAGGAGATATCCTGGTAGGAACTTTCAGCCAACAAGTATTTATCTAATAACCTCGTCGCAGTTCTAGAAGGTGTTGAGCCTGTAAGACTTGGTCTCTGTCCTGGGGATGCTGGCAAGGGAGCCAGGAAGAAGGGAGGAACCACAAGAGACAACCAGAGAATAATAGAAGACAAGATGTAATTAAGTGCTAAGCACTGGAAGCAACTGGGTGAGGCTGAAAGAGGCCAATTACAGCTCTGTGCAAGGCAGAACTTGCTGATGGATGGACTTTTCTTTCAGGATTGGCAAGAAACCAGCTGCTATCATGCTACAGTGATACAGATCTTTGCATTTTTATTTATTTAGGATACACAGAACCGTGTACTTGTGGAGATCAGAAACAAGTTTTCTCCTTCTACCCCATGGGTCCCAGAAATTGAACTGAGGTTGTCAGACTGGGGGTAGGTACTCCCTATCTCTGAGAAATATCTCACCAGACCTTGATGTAGATCTTACATAACACTTCTAATAACAGCCATCACAGAGTGGGGATCCTGTGATGGAGAACTGACCCTGCCCACTAGCCTATGAAACTTTCAGCAAGTGCTCATGTCTCTTCATGTATGAAATGGGCCTAAATAGCACCTATGTTGTAGCACTGTGGATGTGAGAGATCCTGCCTGGACGCATCACGGAAGCAGCTCAGTGTCTACAGGTGTCATGTGAACCTTTGCTCATGTTTCTGCCGCTTTGAAGCACTGCAACTTTTGTGGGGGGTGGGGAGTGGAAGTCGTTAACTCATCTGACTACCAATCATTGCAATAATAATAGTTATTGCTCTTTTTGATAGGCCACCGCCAATAAAATCGAAGATTGCCGAAAAGGATCTCAGCACATCATCTGATATAAGCTATTAGGAAGTATATTGGCAGACAAAGAGGTGGGTCAGCATGCCCAATGAGCTATGTTTTTAAAAAGGCAAGCATAGTGGTGACTTGGAAGTAGAAACCAACGTGTCCCTGGGAGTCACTGGCCAGCCAGCATACTTGGGGAGTTCCAGGATTGTGAGAGACCCACCCCAAAGGTACAATTTGGACAGTCATAAGGATAAGGACCTGAAGCTGTTCTCTGTACTGTATGTGTGCATAAGTGCACACACAATCGAAAGACAGACGCCGGCATGTTCTTGTATGTGTGCGTATATACACACACCTTCATCTCAAACAGTTCAAGCAAGCTGGCCTGCTCTTCTGTGCCTCGAGGCATCCTTAGCACTGACTTGAAGAAGCTCTTTGAAAAGGAATTTAATTGCCTTCAAAAATCACACTATTGTGTTATAACTCCAGAGAGTTTACCATGACTGCCCATGTAGACAGGTTTTATGAATGCTTTTGCATTTCTTTTTTTTTATTATTGAAAATAATTTTTATATACTATATTCTGAACATAGTTTCCCCTCACTAACTCCTCCCAGATTGTCCCCCACCTCCTTACCCACCCAACACTCAAGAATTGTGTGTGTGTTAGCGCACATGCATGCCGTGTTCACAGAGGGCATCGGGTCACATGGTACTGGAGTTACAGGCTGTCCTGGAATTCTTTTTCCGTTATTTATTTTTTAAAACAATCTTTTCTCTTTTTACATGCTAATGCCAGTATCCTATCCCTCCCCTCCTCGCACTCCCCCCACCTTCCACCCACCCCACCCCCCATCCTCTCCTCAGAGAGGGTAAGGCTTCCCACTGGGAGTCAACAAAGTTTGGCATCATTTTGAGGCAGGACCAAGGCCCTCCCCACTAAATCTAGACTGAGCAATTTATCCTTCCAAAGAGAATGTGCTTCAAAAAGTCAGTTCAAGCCCTAGAGATAAATCGTGGTCCCACTGCCAGTGTCTCCACAGACTGTTCCAGCCACATAATTGTCACCCGCATTCGGAGGACCTAATTTGGGCCTATGCAGGCTCCCCCTCTGTCAATCCAGAGTCAGTGAGCTCCCACTAGCTCAGGTCAGGTGTTTCTGTGAGTATCCCCATCATGGTCTTGATCCCTTTGCTCATATTATTGCTCTTCCCTCTCTCCTACTGGACTCTGGAAGCTTGGCCCAGTGCTAGCTGTGGATCTCTGTGTCTGCTCCATCAGCTGCTGGGTGAGGGTTCTATGATGACAATTAAGGTCGTCATCAATATGATTACAGGAGAAGGCCAAGTCAGGTACCCTCTCCATTATTGCTTAACTGGGGTCATCTTGTGGATTCCTGGGAATTGCCCTAGTGCCAGTTTCTCACTAACCCCATAATGGCTCCCTCAGTCAAGATAGCTCTTTTCTTGCTTTCCCTCTCTGTCCTTAACCGATCTTGGCCATCGTGTTCCCTCATGTTCTCCTCTCCCCTTTCCTTCTCCCTTCCTCTTTCCCTCTTGCCCCCACCACCACACACTTCCAGTTTTCTCAGGAATTCTTATCTATTTCCCCTTGCCAGGGGAGATCCATGTACGTCTCTCTTAGGATTTTTTGTTGTTGTTGTTGTTACCTAGCTTCTCTGGGGTCATGGATTATAGACTGGTTATCTTTTGATTTATGTCTAATAACCATTTATGAGTGAGTACATACTGTGTTTGTCTTTCTGGGTCTGGGTTACCTCATTCAGAATGGCTTTTTTCTAGTTCCATCCATTTGTCTGCAAATTTGATTCTTGCCGTGGTGCTGAGAATCTCATTGCACTCCTATGCTTTAGCATCAGGTGCTCCTAACCATGGAGCCATCTCTCCAGGTTTTACAGTGTTTTAATAGATGACAACCTTATTCTTTTAGAAAATCAATGTACACTAATTGAGGAATCTTTAAGAAATTTCATGTGCATATAGAGGTTTAACTTCATATCGCTCATGAATTCTCCTTTACCCAAGGTGAAGAACACATCCCACACTGGTGCAGAGCAGCAATCCATAGGAGCTCGGCAGGCTCAGAGTCCCCCAGTGACCACACACTGCTCTCTAGCATGTGGAAGGAAAGTCAGGCATCAGAGCAGACCTTGGCTTACTGATTCAGAAAAACCTGGGAATGTCACTTGTACACCAGAATGACTAAGACAAAATTAAAATGGACAACATCAAATGTTGTCTGGGGGGTGAAGGCACTGGAACTTTCACTGTGCTGATAGAATACTAAATTATTGCAATCACTTTGGAGAACTGGAATATCTGTTAACAATAAACATCTGCTTGTGCCGAGGCAATCTCACTTCCAAACACACAACTCTTTTAGACTGAGTTGTGCCTGTGTATCTTCCTCGCTGCCCTTAGTTCACAGGTCACCACAACCAATGGATGTGACTGTGTTTGAAGACAGTGCAGTGGGCTCAAGTCCAGATAAGAAGAGATTAGGACAGAATAATACAGAGGGAAGACTGTGCAGACACCAGGGAAGGGTGGTTATTGGTTATCTACAACCAAAGAGAAAATCCTCAAAAAACCAACCCTGTTGACAAAAAAACCATCCCCTCAGACCAGTCAGAAAGTAAATTTCTGTTACTTGAGTTGTCTGGTGTCTAATATTTTGTTATGGCATTCCTAGTGCACTAATATAATAGCTACAAGAAAGAAATAATTATCCAGAACATATGTAGTTCTTTTATCTACAATCCCAAACTACAAACTTGAAATGTTTAGTCTCTCATTTGTACTGCTGTGATAAAGTACCCTGAAAACAAGCAGCTTACGTGGAGCAAGGCCTTATTCAGCTTACAGCTGCAGTCCACCACCACAGGGAGGTCAGTGCGGGAGCCCGAAGCAGCTGGTCACATTACATCCACAAAGGCAGAAAGAAATTAATGTGTTCGTCCTCTCGTTTGCTGGCTCAATATGACTTCTTCACTCCTATAGTTCAAGACCCTCTGCCTAGGGAACGATGTTGCCTACACTGGACTGGATCTTCCCACATCAATCAATTAAATGAAGACAATGCCCCCTAGATATGCCCACAGGCCAACCAAGTATGCACAACCCTTCATTGAGACACCCTTCCCATGTGGTTCTAGGCTGGGTCGAGATGGCAGTTAAGGATAACTGTCACAGTTCCAAATGTCTGCTGATGAAATACATAGCAATAGGAAATGATCTGAGATATCCTCACAGACTGCACAGTAATGAAAAGGAAGACACTACTGATACAAGAATGGACCTTATGAATGCTGCCACAAGAACAAAGCCAGACATTAGATAGCATATGCTGCTTTACTTTATCTGTTGTTGCTGGGCAATGTCAATCCATGCTCTAGAACTCAAAATCGGGGTGTGATGGCTAATCTTGGTTGCCAACATGACTGCCTCTGGAATCAGCTAAAACTCCAGCTGCAGCATTCCTGGGAGTGAGAGTATTTGTAGCAGGAACTTCCATCCTAAAATAATGGAAGCTGCAGTCTGCCTGCTTGCCCCACTCTTGCTGCCAAGTTTACCTGTCCGGATGCTGCACCGTTCCCCAGCAGACACTAGAACCAGCTTTTTGGGGATTCCAGTGTGGACTGATGACCAGCAGGCCTCCAGGGTTCTCCAAGCCTTCAATGTCAGATGTTGCCTGCTAGTCATCCAGCCTCACAGACAGAGTGGCTGCAGGGTCATCTGCCTCTCCCGTATGACAAAGTCATTATTAGACAACCCAGACCCCACGTACTGTAAACCAGTCTAACATAATCAAATAAACCTCTCTCTTTCTTTCTCTCTCCCTCCCCTTTCCCTTCCCCCAACCCCATTTCCTTTGAAGGAACCTGAGTAACACAGTGTTCCCCGGAAGAAGACATGCACAGTGGTCTGTTGGAAATCAGAAATACTTTAGTTTTGTTCTAGGTTTACGCTGCATCCTCTAAACATATGTGAACAAGCAATCAAACTGTAACAGTTACAGTTTTTCTATTTGGGGTGAGGAAAATGTTTGGAAAATCAGAGATGATAGTTTTGCAACATTGAGGTTATAATTAATGCCCTTTAACTTTACATTCAGAGGTGGTTAAAATGATGATTTTAGGTCACATATTTTATAATAATACAATAAATAATTGCAAATGATTCATTGAATGTATGCCACTGCACATATTTACCATAGCAAAAATGTTTTACCAAGAAAAGCTGAATCAGAGGCATGCCCTTGACCCTGTGTTGTGCCTCTATGTGTTAGCAGGGAAAAGGTCAGTGCCTGGAAGGTACAGTCATGATGAGCGGCCTCCTGTTGACCTTCTCGTCCATGCACCCTGTCCTCGGTACAAAGTTGCCACTTTGAACACAGGCAGAGAGGTTCAACTGATGTCCTTCCTGATTCTCGTTCTTCGAGAACTCTTTGGGATTTCATGCATTTTCTGCAGTTTAGCTGGTTAATCTTCCCTGGGGGTCTGGGTGGAGGTTGCAGAGCTTCATGTGAATGGACTCAGCACCGAGCCCAGGAAAGTCTGACCACGTGGTGCGAAGACCTGCGTTTTCAACACACGTCCCCCACCCCGCTCATTCTTCATTGGCTGCCTGGAGATGTTTATTAGAAGGGCATAATTAACGTGGCAGGTGCCTTTGTTACATTCAAATAATAACAGCATAGAATGCAGGCTTGTAATTAGTTGGGCTTTTTTGGGGCTCCAGTGGTGCTGCTGCGGATACGAAGCACAGAGCATGACACCTGATTGTGCACTCGGTATGGGGGTGATTCATGTTCAGCTGGCGAGGACACAGGCTTTGGGGGACGTGGAGAACAGACTTGAATTCAAATAAGAAGTAGGAATGACAATTAACTCCCAAGGCCACATGAGTGGAGACAGGATGTCAGGCTTGGGTTTGGGGGTGTATCTGCCTTGCACTGACTGTATATTACTCCCTAATGCTCCATTTCCCACAACCCCTCCCACTAGAAGACAGAACAGCATGTAGAAAGGCCCTGTGGAGTTTAGAGATAATGCAAAACCAAGTTGTAAGGGCAGAGGGTGCAGATGGAGCGACGGAGGAGAGTGTTTCTAGATAACCGTGGTAGACACTGCTGATGAATCTGCTGCCCTCTGGAATCCAGTGGAAAATTACAGGTGAGAAACCAAGCGCAGACTTGAGAGATCAGTTATATCATGGAGGAGACAGTGATGGAAGTCAGCAAGGATGCCAACCAATTTAACAGCAGCACTAAGGAATTTGGTCCTTCTTCTCATCCTACGCCCCAGCCCTTTCCCAAAGCAGGCTGCATGTAGCACGCACTACCGATGCTCAGAATAATGAGACAGCAGTCTCTCTGAGCAGACAGCAGCTTGGGGAAGGCTGACAGGTAATGTTACAATCCGGCAATCTGCAATGACGGGAATTCCCCAGCCCCAGGAATGTGCTGAGGGTCTATGTGCAAGAGGACATAATGCATTTTCCTGTAACTCTGGACAGACGTGAGGCAAGAATGAAGGCAAATCCCAAGGCAGGTTGGGATGGAAAAGCAGAATGAGGGTACCTTATAGGGTATTCTCGGCAGGCTGGGATGGGATAGCAGGAATGAGAGTACTACGTGGGGTATTCATTGCTTAGCATACTCAAATCTTTTCGTTCCCTCCTCCCAGCAACTTACATGGAGGCATGGGGAGTCTAAACCAAGCAGTTGAGTGATCTTGGCTTTGGGTTCCCTTCAATTGATTAGTCTCTGCTGTATTTCCACAGTTCTAGATAAACACTTTCTCTCAGAGCTTCATTGACCTTAAGGGAAGGTCAGTTTTCACTGAATTACAGTTCAAGCACATATGACCAAAAAGAGGACTTAGGTCCAATACCTAGCCTGAATCCATCACACGTAAGTTCCCAAGCAAGGTGGGCTGGAGTCATCCATGAATCAAGCCCAACTACTCTCCTAGAAGGTCTTTGTTGTGGTTGTTGTCGTTTGAGTATTTTATTCAACATGTAATGTGTTTTGATCAAATTCAATCCCAATTGCCTTCCCTCCAATACCTCCCCATCTCTACAATACTTTTTGTATTGATAGCATCGCTCCAATTTAGAGGTGAAGCTGTGGGCCAGAGCTGGAAAGGTGGCTCGGTGCTTAAAAGCATATACTGCTCTTGCAGAGGACAGAGTTTAGTTGCTAGGGCCCATGTCAGGAAGCTCGCTACTGGTTGTAATTCTAACTCCAGAGGATCTGTCGCCCTCTTCTGGTCTCTACAAGCACTGCACTCCTGTGCATAAACCCATACTCACTCATACACATAGTTTATAACAAAATAAATTTAAAAAGAAGCAGGTCAAAGAGGTCTAGTTACATTCTAGAAGAACATAGCTAGCAAACTTGGATCTGAGTTAACCCTGTTCACTCTGCCCAGGAGGAGACAAGGCACAGGGCATATGGCATAGGACTGAGGACACTGAGCTCTTTCCTTGCTGTCTTAAACAACTAAAATTAAGAACTGTATCATTATCATCTTTTTATAACTCTCTACTCACTCAATTTATTTTAATATAAAGTTATTTACTCTGCTTCCTACACATAATGAGAATCCAGCCACTGCTCTCTGGGGTGCACGGTGGTTTTGATGATTAACATTAATTGTCAACAGGATAAGGTCTAGAGTCAGCTTCTGGGCATGCCTGTGAGGGGTGTGCAGATCACCTTGCGGTGGGGAGACTCACCGTCACTGCACAGCACTTCATGCGCTGCTCTCTCAGACTGAAGGAAAAAGAGACACTGAGCTGACAACCAACAGTTACCCCCTTGCTGCCTGCAGCTGCAGTACCACCAGCTCCCTGAAGCTCCTGCCACCTTGACTTCCCACCATGGTGGACTGTACTCGTGAACTGTGACCCAAAATGAACCCTTTCTTCCTTCCTTAAGTTGCTTTGTTACAACCAGAAGAGAAACTAGTGGAGTGGCCCCAAACCTTTCGCCTTTGTGTTGGAAAGATGGCCTCCTTAATGCTTTGCTTCATTTGCTCAACCCGCTTCTATCCTTGCCCTCCTCCCAGAACATACACAGCAGCCAGAATGGTTCTGATGAGAACCTATCAGTTCATATTACTCATTTTCTCCTTCAGGGGAAACCCCACACCCATCCATTGGCCCACAGAGCCTTGTGTGATCCAGCTGGCCCTCCCAATGGCCCACAGAAGCTTGTGTGATCCAGTTGGCCCTCCCAATGGCTCACAGAGCCTTGTGTGATCTAGCTGGCCAGTCAATGGCATACAGAGCTTTGTGTGACCCAGCTGTCCCTTCCAATCGTCCACAGAGCCTTGTGTGATCCAGTTAGCCTACCCAGTGCCTCTCCAGACTCATTTGCACAACTCCCTGCTCTTTCTCTTTTGCAGTACCCTCACTGCATCATGAAGCCCGTCCCTGACCATCGTATATGAAATAGCCATGTCTCTTTCCCTCCCCTGCTCTGATGTCCTTATCACATCTTCCCTGTCAAACGAGCTCTGTGACAGGATGGACTTTGTTTCTTTATTTCAGTGTTTGGCACAGAACAAGTGCCAAACAAATATCTATTGGATCGAATACATAAGTAAATGAACTCAAAAGATAGTGCACAAATGAGGCTCCCTCCTACCAAAGGGTCCCTCTTACCAAAGACTCCTTTCTGTGAGAGTATGGGAATAGGAAGCAGCCAGAAGGCTCAACAGTGCCTACCACAGGCCTGATGACTTGAGTCTGACCCTGGAATCCATGTGAACAACATCCACCCAGATGTGGTGGCCTGCATCCCTAATATCTGTTTTACTACCATGACCTGGGAGGCAGACTGGAGAATATCCCAGACACTACCATATGTAGAATATGAGGAGCACGGTGTGTCCAGGGCCTGATACTCAGCAACGGTGATTCATCGTGCTGAATTTCAGGCCACATGACCTTCCTGCATTGGTAAGAACGCCTCTTTTGTGACGCACACCCAACAGAAGCTTCCAGATATTGCATTTGCAGAAATAAACTAACGGAGAAGAATTCCATGGCACAAAGAATGCCAGTCTGGCCTAAGTGCAGATTCTTCCCTCTTGGCTTTCATATCTGAGCTTGGGAACGAGGCAGCATGCAGAGCAGCACCTGAGTCAGGTGGGCAGGATGAGCCTCCAGTTTTATCACCAGCACCAGGCGCTGATGGCCCCAGGCAAGTCTGGAATCTGCTTTCCCTGATAAGAAGATGGTTAGTACTGGCACTTGGCTTACATAGTACTTGGGCTTGACTGGCCGTGGAAGAGGACAGATGCAGGCTCAGTTGTTGGAGGCATGGATGCTTGATCGAAAGAACTCTGGTCCAGCACTTATAGAAGCAGTGATTCAGTCACTTCTCACGCAGACAGGCCCTGGTGTCAGCCACGATATTTAACCCAGGATCCCCAAGCCTGCGTTGTAACACAGAACATGTTTCTTCTTTTCTGATCCGGCTTTCCTTGCCCTCAGTGTCACCACCTTCGCAGCCAAAGGCAAACTGCAGAACCTCTTGTGGTGTGTAATCCTGTTTAAGCAACTTGAGTGTCTGCTCCTTTAGAAAGAGAATAATATTGCAGCTGCTCTTTAAGCCACTAAAAGTGGTTAACTAGCTATTTAAGGGCTATTAGGATTTTGGATGAGCTGAGAGAGTTTTTGTTCTTTTCTGAATTATTTGGAACTTCTAAAACTGCTGCGAACGATCTGTGGAAAAGTAACAATAGAGCATTGTTCAGTTTCAGAGAGAAAAATTCACTGACACCATCACCGTCATTATCATCACCATCATCATCAACATCACCACTATCATCATCATCACCATCACCACCATCACCACCACCATCATCATCACCACCACCACCACCATCACCACCACCATCATCACCACCACCACCATCACCACCATCACAACCCCCCTATCATCATTACCACCACCACCACCATCATCACCACCACCACCACCACCATCACCACCATCACCACCATCACAACCCCCCTATCATCATTACCACCACCACCACCATCATCACCACCATCACCACCACCATCATCACCACCATCACCACCACCATCATCAGAATCATCAGAGTTAGCACAGCACAGTCAAGCTGTGACCAAACCACCACACTTGGCTTTTTGTTTTTGGACTTGTTGTTATCATCGTTTTTTTTTTTTTTTTCTGTTTTCAACACAGGCTTTCTCTGTGTAGCCTTGGCTGTCCTGGAACTCACTCTGTAGACCAGGCTAGCCTCGGACTCAGAGATCTTCCCACCTTTGCCTCCCAAATGCTAGGATTAGGGGTGTTTGCCACCACCACCCTGCCTTTTTCCCCAGCCTCCACTCTTGTTCACGACTCTTGTGCCAGGGTTAGTGGCTGACACCTGGCCTTACCCTTGTGGGATGATCTGGGAGATCAAAGAGAGCTGATCATTTGGTTTTCTTCTAAATGGAAGTTGAAGTTGCTTGAGTGCCTGTCATTAGCATCTCCAAATCCAAGGTTAATATGTGAAGTGGAGCAGGTGCCTGTGCCCACCGTCTGCTTCTCCGTGTGCTTACAGAGGGTGAAAGCTTTGTGTGGGCTGAAGAGCTGGGAGTCTGTCCCTGGGTGTGGACGGCTAGGTGCACAGAGCTATCACAAAGGTGCTGGTCACTTCCAGTCATTTGGACTAAAGCTTCTGGCAGCGTTCATCTCAAGGCACAGAGGAGCTTCCTTTCCGGGCAGTCCATTATTAATTTTTTACTTACTTAGCATCTGTTGTAGGCCCTGAAGTAAGGCAGAGAAAACACTTGCCCTCTGGGCGCCCACAGTCAAATAAGGAAGTCATCTCCAAGGGTGGTGCTGAGGAATCTATGAGCCAGATGCTGGAAAAATCCGTAATGACCAGCATATCATGAAAAGATTGATGAATGCTTTGCATTTGGAAAGAGTGCAAATATGCAGAAAGTGTGCAACAAAGATGTTAGATATCCCAGAAATCCTAGAACTCCATTAACTCCCAGCAGAAAGACTTTTGTCTCTGGATGACAGGGCCGCCCAGGAGGTGCAATGCTATAATCTTGATGTTCTAGAGACTGGGTCAAAAAGGTCATCAGGTCCAGTCTGGGCTACATAGCAAATCTCAAAAGTCAAGAAGGCAACAGAGCAGATAACAGGGAAAGAGTGTATGCGAGCATGTTGTGATGCTGAAGCTGAAACCTGGCTAGTTCCAGGCGCTAGTCCTGAAAATAGCCTACACAGTCTAGAATGACAACTGACAAGAGAAATGTCCCAGAAGCAGAGAGAAGAGCATCATGGCTGGAACATTGTTGCAGAGGGGTGGAGCATGCAAGGCCAGAGTATAAGCAGCTTTGGGAGTAGCTACTTAGTCCAAAGTTCAAACTCTGAGCTTTGAAAATGAATGCCTATATATCAACTTACCTATATGTCATCTTTCTATGTTGTATCCTTGGGACACATACACACACACACACACACACACACACACACACATATATATATATATATATATATACAGAGAGAGAGAGAAATGATAGATAGATAGATAGATAGATATTGAGATAGATAGATAGATAGATAGATAGACAGACAGACAGACAAGGTGATAAATGACAGCAAATAGATGATAGCTAGACAGACAGACAGACAGACAAATAGATATTAGACCAGCAGATATGATCATGGTTCCTGAGAACAGCAAAAAATCAGTCCATTCTCCTTACTGACTTGCCTGCTGCACCCTCCCCTCTCCCCAGGAGGCAGGCTGAACCACCTCTGAAATACACACTTCAGTTTTTACTCTACAGCTCCGAACTAGGAAATCTGAATTTTTTAAGTTCCAGAAAACTGTGAGGTTTGAGAACCCCTCAAACAATATACCAAGCATCCTGTAAAACATTTGGTCCCTAACAAGAGCTGAACTAATATTTAGCTGCTTTATAATTTAACCAACCAACCTCGGAGTACATTGGGGCACTAAGGTAGTAGACAGCGGACAAACTCTTGAACCAGGCAGCTTGAACTCAAAGCCTACCACTAATGTTTGGGTAGTTTGGGGAAGGTTTCTTAGCTTCCCTGAACCTTGGCTGCATCACTCTGACAGGCAGATAATATTTGTGTCTGCCTTACAGCTGTTTACAGCTCTGATGAGTTCGTATATACAGAGGCCAAAAAAAAAAAAAAAAAAAGGTTCCAAACCCTGCAGAGCAGCAGCTGAGATAGTCTTCCTGATGAAACCTGTGAGGAGCTGCCAGAATCGGACCCAAGGGTTAGAAAACCGCGTTAGTGCAAGACTACCTTTGTAACGGCTCATAATTTTAGGAGCCGCGTGTGACTCCAAGAATCTGTGAGAAGTCATAGAAGCAAAAGATCTTTGTCCCAGAGCAAGCCACACAAACCATCCTATGAAATCTTTGGAAGATTACATGTGCTGTTAAGATTCTTAAACTAGATTAAGATCAAAGCATCACAGTACATGCTGAAGGTAACATGGCTGGAACGTGGCTTGTTTTTCATTACAGCTGCTACCGAAACTAACCAGCCTAACAGGGAGACCCAGTGTTATTTACCTCATCTCAGTGACTTAATGCAGCCTTGAGGGGGAGCTGATGAGACCAAACGCCTCCCATTCCCCACTTCAGATCAGTCTGGGGAATCGACCCATTTAGATTTTCAGACTTGCAGAAAAGCATGTGTTTGCTGAGTTGGCAAGAGTGCAGAAAACCTGAAATACCAGCTTTAGAATTAGGCTTTGCAGAGCAGACACCGATGGGGGTCTAACATGAGGAGTTTACCTGGATGGCACTCCCTAGTCTTAAGACAATTTTGAGAGCAATGCTTGGAATCCTGTAAACCTGAGTGCAAGTTCTTACATGACCTTCCAGCTTTTTGACCCTGAGCCCAAGCCATAGAATTTCCACTGTGGCCTTATGTGAGAGAACTAAGGTGAGGTGGCTTGGAAGGCCACAGCTCCTGCGTGCAACATCCCACCTGCGAGTGCCCAGTAGCCCACATTTGTTGAGATAGTCCCTCTGTGAAGACCTGTGCTGGTCCACATGTGCCTTCCTCCCCAGGTTGGTTCATAAACAGGTTCAGCTTTCTCTTCAGTCCTGATGTCTGTGCTGCCTGGATACGACCCTGGAACCTTGAGGCTCCCCCTCCCTCCAGATAACGCTGCACTCCTTCCAAACCAGCCATGCCACAACAGCTCTATGAAGAAAGAAACGTTCACACAGTCCTCGAAGGACAAGCACCTGAATTCACACTTCAGATGCACTGATCAAACCGCTCTGCAGTCATGCCATACAGGGTGAACAGGCTACGGACCATAGACATGGGCACAGTAGCTGCTGGAACTACTCTGATAGATTACTATGGACAACACAGCTTTAAAAAAAAAGTAATAGAAATGTGTCTTTATGGCTCAAGAGGCCAGAAGCTCCAAAACCTCTCTCCAGGCTGAATGAGCCACACTTCTGACAAGGCTGCCCAGGAAGGTCTTCACCACCTTGTCCTGCAGTGGGGGCTGCTGGAGCTTCTCAGATGCTGCTGCGTCCCTGGACTTGGATGCCCTACTGCCTCTTTCCCTGTCTTTGACATGACATTGGTGATCGTATTAAGAGTCTTACAGAATAACTCAGGAAATCTCCCTTCAAGACTCTTACTGGTAGCCGCAAAGACCTTTCCCACCCAAATAAAGTCACACTTACTGGTTTCATTTTTATAATATTGCCTCTTGGTGGGCCATTCCTCAGTCAACTTCAAAGGGCAATGAGAAGCAACAGGAAAGCTAAGAAGCTGTGTCTTTTAAACAACTACTATGTGATACAATCTTCCCTCAAAAAAGGTCATGTGGTAATATCATAATTCCCATTATGCAAATTACATAAACATTTAAAATAAAGGTAACAAAACATACTGACAATAGCTGCATGTTTCTAAGTCACAGGGGGAAGTGGAAATGAAGAACTCCACCCCAGCACCCGCTGCAGCACCCTCATCTTGCAAAGGGCTAACATGGTCTTGCTTTTTCAAACTCAGCTTAGCTTCCAGAGGTCCTTCCTCCACACTGCAGGCTGAGTCATGCTCCTTGGTCAAAATCTGGCTTGTTCTGGTAGCTGCTGGCTTGTTTTCTGTCTATCCCAGCAGACCATGGTTTTTCTAAAGAGATCACATATTCTTCTGTATGTGTGCATGCACACATGTGTATTTGCTGTACATGTATTTGCTGACATATTCATGTCCTGTGTCTCCTGCAATGTGAAGACTCAGAAAGCCACCACTAAGACAAAGAAGGCACAGATATGTGTGTGATGGGAGCCTAGCAAAGACCATAAGACTGAGGTTTCCTGTAGAGAAACAGACGCGAAGGATGGCCACTGTATTAGGAAGCCAGCATAGTCTGGGATGGGCCATCTTCTCAGTCCCTGGGCTGTCATTTCTGTGACATTTGTGTAAATGACTTCAACACATCGCGGGGACATGATCGATGTAGGGACCATACTCAGAATTCAGGTCCCAAACTCCTGTCCTCTATCACAAGATTCTGCCTTCTCTGAAAGTGACCAGGAATCTTCTATCTGCCCCACATACCTCACTAGGTTTAATTTCGCTTTCCTCTTGACAAACATGCCTATTCCCAGCATCCGCTTTTGTACCTTGTCCTCTACCTTCTCTCTCCAACAATCCTAAAAGGCCCTGAACTCAGAAGCAGCTTGAAGAAAGCCAGAGACTAGGCTAACGGCTGTCACGGCCCCAAAATTCAGCCTATCACTCAGCAAGCAGAGACACATCTTTAATTACGTCTGTTAACTCAGCACAGGGCGCGGACTCGGCGACAGACAATCGAGTGCCTTCGCAAGCTGTGCATCAATGCCACGGGAGCCCTTAATTCCATTTGTCACCTGCTAGGCATCTGCCAGGCCTTTGATTGAGCTATAGCAACCAGCATAAGTTTAGGCAAAACTGTCAAGTTTCTGTGTTTCGATTTCAAAATGTATTCATGTCTAAAAGAAAAGCAAGAGATTCGCTTTTCTTAAGATGCACGTTTGAGCCGGTTGGGTTGGGGAAACAGAATTCACTCCTATTGCACATCTGTTCTGCGTGAGAGTACTGGCCCACTCATCAGAATAGGCATTGTATGTTTGGTGCTGTACTCAGCCTTGCCCTCAAGTTTAAAAAAAAAAAAAAAGGAAATCCAGCTGAGTGTGGTGTTCCATACCTCTAATGCCAACACTGGAGAGGCCTGAGACAGAAGGATTTCCACGTCTTAAGACCAGACTGCATTACATAGTGAATTTCAAGCCAATTGCAACTACAGAGAAGATGCTGTCTCAAATAATAATAATAATAATAATAATAATAATAATAATAATAAACTCTTACCAATAGTGTTGTAAAATTATAAATAGGCACAGTCCACTCTTGTCTGCAGCTGTTGTGATTTAGCACAGTTCCTGCTAAGCAAATAATATGTGCTCAGTAAATACTTAAGGAAGGATAAAGAATGAATGTAACCAAGCATATGGTAACTATGATTCTCATGTGTCAATCTATTTATACCCGTCCCTGTTGTGTGTCATGTTTCCTGGGAAGACCTGAACAAACATGTGCTCACCCCAGATAGGAAACTGATAACAGACCGAAGCAAAGATGCCACCAAATTCAGCTTGATGAACCGGTGAATTTATTGGGGTTGCCTCCAGGAGACTGGGTGAGCAGTTGCTTACAGGAGCACGGAAGACTAAAGGCAACAGGATCACAAGCCCAGCCCAGCATGAGTCGCAGCTCATAAAAGCTGGAACCCTGGATCTCTCTGCAGAACTTGGTGGCAGCCTGACAGGTAGGAAACACCTATTCTTGGCAGTCCTTACTGCTTATGTAACCTTGGAGAGGGAGAGGCCTCGAGCATCTTGAAAGCATTAGAGCTTTCCTTAAGAGTCCTTTGCTTAGGGAACCTGTGACCTCAAGAACTTCCTGAACCTTAGAGAGCTTCCCTGCGGGGGTGGGAATGCTTCCGTTGCTACCCTGCACCCCCAAAGCACCTTCCTATATCTACAGCGTCTTCCCCCACCTTTGGATACAGAACCTTCTACTGTAGATGGTAGCTGCCAAAATACCTACAACATCTTCCCCCAGCTTTGGATACAGAGCCTTCTACTGTAGACGGGAGCTGCCAAATGCCCAGATGTGCCTGCCTAGAATGGAACTGGAACTGTGAGCACTAAAATATGGAGCGAAATCCATTCTAAAAGTAGAAGATGGTGGTGGCAGCTTCTTCCAACATCCCTGGGCGTGAGGGACTACTGGGGTAACGGTACAGCCATGTTCAGGGCAATGCTCTAGAGTGGTCCAGTTTCTGGAACAATGTTTGTGCCTAAGAGGATTCCAAGCAGCAGGGCTGAGAGATAGGGTGCTTAGGTTCTGTTCACACATCCATCTGCAATAACCCCGGGGCTGAGCTGCTGTCGCCTGCAACTCCAAGTCCCTGACCACTGATCACGAACAGGTAAAAGAAGTGATGCTGAGGGCGGTGTGACACGCCCAGGCTCCCAGCTAAGCACGAGGCTAGTGTGCACGCCGTGGGTTAGAGATTCTAAAACACATGTCTTCCCACCTATCCTCACCGAGTTTCCCAAAAGAAGCAGTTCTAATCAACCTGCTTGGTTGCAGATACTACAAACCCCAGTCTTTTAGAGCAGTCACTTGTCTAGTCCTAGACAAACTTGCTGCTGCCTGCCTATAACCTCCGCTGCTCTAGAGGCTGTGGCAGAAGGATCCTAGGTTCAAAGCCTGTCTAGGCTACTGAGTAACTTTAAGAAAAGCTATCAAATGGGTCCAAAATCACCCTGGATTACCTTTTGAGCCCCTGCCTGTCCTGATTAGCTTTTTCTTAGCTAGAGTTGTCTGGGCAGAGGGACCTCTACTCAGAAAACGCCACCATTAAATTGCCTGTAGCGAGTCTTTAGGGCATTTTCCTCATTAGCAGTTGATGTGGAAGGGCCCAGCCCACTATGGGCAGTGCCATCACTGGGAAGGTGGTGCTGGGTGCAAGCAGAGGAAGCCAGTGAGTACAACCCCTCTGTGGGCTCTGCTTCAGTTCTTACTTCCACGCTCCTGCCCAGAGCTCCTGCCTTGGCTTCTCCTGATATAGACTGTGACCTGTAAGCCAAGTAAACCCTTTGCTCCACAAGTTACTTTGGGTCAGTGTTTTAACACAGCCATAGAAAGCAAACTAGAAAACCAGACCTGGAGAGACAGCTCAATGGAAAGGCACTTTCTTAGCATGTCTGAGGTTCGATCCCCAGAACTGCAGACATGGAATGCTGTCTTTCTCTTCTCCACACAGAGACAGGGACGAGTAGTACATGTGGATCCAGCACACACGCTTCTCTGTGGGTGGTCTGCAGAAGAAAGCCCAGCCATCTGGCCCTCAGAGTTCTGGTTAAAAAGAGAAATCCGTTTGTCCAGCATTAATCAAAAAAAGTCCTCAATTCGGGCAGAATGGACTCAATTTTTAATTGGGTTCAAGTCAGATAATTACTCAGCTGCCCATAAAATTCATTTTAACTTATTAAATGGAGCTTTCAAAATAGCACTGTCATGGAGTGTGGCCAGTTACGTGGGTAATTTGTCTGAAGGGAAATGCATTGGTCTGAAACCTCTCTCCTTTCTGGTCCAACAGCTGAAGGTCTTGGACAAGTGACTCAACCTCTCTGAACTGCAATTTCCTCATGTTAAATGGGTTTGATATTTTTATCTACTTCATGGAAGTGTCAAGGGTATACATGAGGCATTTATGTAAGCACACAGCCCAGCACAGAGAATGTTCTGGATAACTGGGACCAAGTGGACCCCTGAGAACAGATGCAGGAATCAAGCTCCAGAGTAAAAGTGCATGGAACTGCCTCTAGCATTTTTGATTTATATTACCTTTTTCCCTAAAGAACTGCACCAATCTCCATAGCTCTTAGCAGTTTATAAAACCACATAATTTATAAAGGTTTTAGCCAGGTCTTTGCCAAGTGGCAAAATGATGCCAAGCAATGACACGTCATGGGCCAGAAGCATGTGGGACTGTGGAGCAAATGGACTCAGGAAGGGATTCACACACAGGTAGCTTTCCATCAAAGGGCCAGGGGCAGAGCAAATGCCCAGTGATAATCTTCCAGAAGGGCAAATGCTGCATGATTTAGCTCACATGTGAAAGGCAAAGAAGACCTTTCCGTGGAAGTAGCGAGCAAACTGGTGAGCGCTCAAGACTAGGACAAAAGAGATGAGAAGGATGAGGGAAGTTACATAGCAGATCCCGGTGGGGGGGGGAATACACTTAAACAGGAGGGGTGCTGTTGGCTGCACGCTCCACCTTCCTGCAGCCTAGAATCTCAAGAGGGGCATCTCAGTAGCGGAACTGTCTAGATCCATTAGGCTGTGGCTGTTTGTGGGAGATTATCTTGATAGGAAGTGGGACCACCCACCCTGAGTGGAGGTGGCACCGTATCGTGGGCTGGGCTCTGAGCTGTACAAAAGTGAAGAAGCCTGCTAGGCAGAACCAGCAAGGAGCATGCTTTTATTCTCTCTGCTCTTGACTGCAGATGGAATATTTGAACTCTTGCCTACATGTCTCCCCAATAATACACTGTAGCCTGGATTTAGCCTAATGAATCCTATTTTCCTAAGTGACTTTTAGTCAGGATGTTTTATCACAGCAACAAAATACAACTAGAAGAGGGGAAGTAAGTGCAGGCCCTAACAGAGTGAGGGGTTCTGATGGTTCACTATTACATCATAACAGAGTGACGGATTCTGACGGTTCACTAATACAAAGAACCTGAAGGGAGAACTTCAGAGGTACAACACAAATAGATGTTTAAAGATACAGATTTGCTAATGATTTGACCATTACATATTTAATGCATTTATTTCCTCATCAATCTACATCCCATAAATATATGCTATCATTGCTTGTCCGTCTGATATTCGGAGGATTCATATAAAGACTTCCATGGAGTGTGTAGAGAGTCACTCCATTGGTGACTCTTCTTTTTTCTCCAATATAAAAATTTTTATTAATTATTTGGGAATTTTGTTCCATGCACTCCAAGTACACTTACTTCCCATTCCTCCGAGGTCCACCCTCCCACCCTTGTGCCGTCTGCAAACAAAACAAAACAACAACAGAAAACCCAAGTCTAATTTGTGTTGTCCACACACTCTGTGGATCATGGTCAGCCTCCTCATAGCCAATCCCTTAAAGAAAACTGAATCCTTTCCCACCCCACAACCACTCTTACCCGCCACCACACACACACAGACGCGCGTGCGCGCACACACACACACACACACACACACACACACACACACGCGCGCGCGCACGCGCACACACACCAGAGCCAGCAACTGTGAGGAGCTACACTTCAGACTCGTTATCACAGTTTTCAAGGACTCACTTTAATAACTTCCTGTCGGAACTGTTTTTGTTAAGAGGGGACACAAAAGCCTTCAATGCCTCTTATTCTCAGTTATGAGTCTACAGTCACCATTCCACTGCAAAAGACGCTTCCTTGCCCACAGCGATCAGCCACAGCATAGATCACGAACTTCAACATGGCTTCTGCTGGCAGTATGCAGAAGCCATCATGAACATCAAAACATCATGAACATCAGCATGGCCTCTGCCAGAAACATGAACCATGGACATCAAAACACCCTGAGTGGCCGAAGGGATTATAGACATCAGCATGGTCTCTGCTGGCAGCACAGACTGGGGACACCTAAAACTGCAAAGTATCTGCTGGTCAAGTCAAACATTCCCTGCTTGTAGCTATTACTGAAGCTATCTATGCACAAAGGAGGAAAGAAGTCAGTGTCTCCACAGGATGTGCCACAGGAAGAAGCTGAGGGAGGTGGCAGATTTGCCTTTGTTTGAATTCTCAGAGCAAACTGCTTCTGAGGCGCAAGAAAAGTAGAACGAGAAAAACGCAGGATAAACACCATAGTCACAGATTTCTTTTTAGAAGAGGCCCCACACCCATCTACACTGGACTTTGCCCAAGGAACCCCTGCTTTGTGTCATGGCCCGTGCCATTCACAAGGGCTCATTAACACCTGGGGCCACACACATCCGTGGTCGTCAACAATCTGGGTGTTCCAGCTGCTCTGATTTTATCAAATTTCTTATTCTCACATTCCCCATCAATCCACTCTGCTTGTTCACATTGCTTAATTACGGACCTTTCAGTTAGCGACCCTTCAACCTGGGTGCTTTGAGAGTAGTCCAAGAATCAGCGTCCAAGGCAACAAATTAAGAGAAAAGGCCTCCAAGCTTCCAGACCCCCAGCTTGTTGGCACAAGCCTGAACAAGACTCTGTTTCTGCCATACCTGGGTGACTGGCGGGGGTACCATCAAAGAACCTGTTGAAGGTACACACCAACCCATGCTTTGAGGACACAAATGGCACACATCTGCTTGTGCCTGATCCAAGTGAATAAAGACGCACGGTGGACCTGTGCCACTTGTTAATCCCATTGAGAGCGAGAGCATCCACCTAATGTAATTTGTTTGGCAGCCACCCAGCAGAGGATGCCAAGGCTCCCTGAACATTAAGTGTATTAATGTTAAGGGGGATATTAAATCCCCCCTTGGAGGAGATGTTCACTTTTAACCAATGTTCAATTCTTCAGCAGCAAGCTCTGGCCAGGAAATCTGTCCCTGCAGGGGAAGAAAAGGATCCAACTGTTCAGTTGAGCAGGACCTCATGAATAATTTTAATTTCTTCCACAAAAGAGAAACAAAAGGATTTGGTCAGTGTCATTGCTTGGTGACTACACACCGAGGCTCTTTGAACCAATTGTTCTGACCCAACAGAGGAGAACACCTGGTCCAAGAAGGACGATGTTGAATGATTCATGTCTGTGGACAGCAGACACTGATGGTGCAGACAGGTCAGGAAAGAGATCCAATTGCAAACTTCTAATTAATGTATGTTTTATTTATGCATATGAATCCTTTAAATATTCATGGTGATAAGGGAATGCATAATTGATGTGCCCCATAGAAAATGTGTATTGTGGGGCATGCACAGGAAATTCTGGATGCCCTCTGTCAAAGATGTAAGAAAGATCCTGCAGCTTCTGGAAGCTTGGAGTGCTCAGTGTTACCGGAAGTCTTGACAGCTCTGTGCCATCCGGCTGCTGGTATCACAAGGTGGTCTTTGTAGTGCTATATCTCTGAATGAGCATACCTTTCCTCTGGAGGAGAACCAGCAAAGAGAATTCGTATATCAATGGAGAACATCTAACATGTAGCAGGCAATTCTCCAGGCTTCCTTCATTTAATCTTGCTAACAATAACCATTTTATTATTCATCTTATCTTATGTAGGAGAAACCAGGATGCAGAAAGATCAATGGGGTATCCCAGGTTGTGCAATGAGGGAATGGGGAGCTGGGGTTTTAAAACACTGTTCTTTTTATTTTCTGAACTATTACAGAAGTACTTGGTATAAGTACTTGTGAATGCTCAAAAGAAATGGGTAACAAAAGTGTGTGTGTGTGTGTGTGTGTGTGTGTGTGTGTGTGTGTGTGTGAATATTGGAGCATTATCAGAGAAAAAAATCATACCAGAGCCATTAAATTGCTCTGTGACTCAGTTTTCTCTTCTGTGATATTGGGATGATAGTAGTGTCTCCCTCACAGTGTTGAGAAAGAAATACACACAAAATTCTCCTTTGTGTGAGGCTTTGGGAGTGGCTCAATTGTTAAAGTGAGTAAGCGTGAGAACTGGAGTTCTGATCTCCAGAACCCATGTAAAATGCTATGATGGCTCCAGGATGTGACTGCAATTGCAGCCTCAGAAGGCTGACAGTGGAGTCCCTGAGCAAGGTGGCTAGCAAGAGCAGCCATATCAGTAGGTTTGGGATGGACTGCGAGAAATACTTTGACAAATAAGAGTGAGGAAAGACTAGAGATGATTCCAGACATCCGCCACAGGCCTCCACATGTACATGTACACAACACGGGTGTGCCCACACACATACAAACATGCATGTGCACACACACACACACACAAATGTACACGCACACACAAGAACATCATACAAACACATACAAATAGAAAAGAAATTAAATTTGTCTACTGAGTGTGTGATAACTTTAGGTATTACTATCATGGATGGTATATAGGAGGCAACACATGGTAAAACATGGCGATATCACATAAGTTGATGCTGTATAATAAAACCTTTTCTTGGGAGACAAGACACACACCCATTCATCCCAGGCAGGAAGTCCAGCTTGGTGAACCAATGACTTTTATTGGGGTTACTTACAAGAGTACGGGTGAAGGATTATTTACAGGAACAGAAGTTACCTAAACATGGCTGCATCACCAAAGCCCACCAGAGCACAGGTGACAGCTTACAAAGCTGGGAACCTGGCTCACACTCCACACCCCACAGACAGTTCAGCAGGTTGGAGAGTGTCCCTTCCAAATGGCCCCGTTGATCTAAGCCTTTTACAGGCAGCTCTGCTTCTCCCACGCAGCTGGTCTGGTCTTAGAATCTTCCCTACAGCTTGACTTGTTTTCTCTCCCAGAGAGGGGCCTAGTGAATCGGGTGAGTTTCAGGGACTTCCAGAAGCTATTTCCAGTTGTTTGCCTTCTGGTTTAAAAGCTTCCCTGAAGAATGGACTATTTCCGTCTCAAGGAAACTATGATACAACCGTTGGTTATTATACCACAGGTTAGTAATTGCACATTTACCAAATTATCCAGGGACACACAGGACACAGAGAAGTTCTTTTTGGAAAGACTAATGTTGGCTTCATGAAGCTGTTGATTCTGTGTGGAGGGAGGGTACTCAGTGTGTGTTTATGTGTGTGCACACACATGCGGAAGCCATAGGTTTACACTGAGTGTCTTTCTCGGTGGTTCTTCATCTTATTTTTTGAAGCAGGGTCTTTCACTGAACCTATGCTAACTGTTTTAGTTAACTGGATGGCCAACAAGCCACTCCAGATTCACCTGGCTCTGCCGCCACAGCGACTGCAGCGCTAGGATTATAGGAAACACTAACGCCTGACGTTTCAGATGAGTTCTAAGAGCTCAGCTCTCATATTTGTGTGGCAAGCACTTTAACGACTTAGGCACATCCCCAGTCCACAAAGGAACTTAAGTCTGGGTTTAGAAAGTAAAAGTTCATCAAAAGGTTAAAGGAGAAGGATGTGCCAGGTGGAGTTACAGCCTGTGCGAAAGCCTGAGGCTGTGCCCCAGGAAGCCAGCAAATGTTAGTGTGGTCTGTACCAATCAGTGTGTTAGTGTGGTCTGTACCAATCAATGTTCTCTGGAGGAACGGAACTGGCAGACGGATCTATATATATTAAAAAGGGGATTTATTAGAATGGCATACGGGCTGTGGTTTGGCAAATGCAGCAATGCTTGTTTCCTGGTTAGAAGGCTAAGAATCTGATGCTTGTTCAATCCACGAAGCTGGATAGCCCTCAGTGGGTTTTCAGTTTACACTGGAATCCCGAGGAACAAGATTCTAATTAATACCAGGAAGATTTGCCTCAGCAGCAGGATAGACGAGCTAGCCAGTGAGAGTGAGGGCAAGCAGGCAATAAGCAAAAGCTTCCTTTTACATCCTTTTATGTCAGTTGACTCCAAAAGCTGTGACCCAAATTTAGGCCAGGTCTTCACACCTCAAATGATCCAATCAAGAATAATCCCTTGCACGTGCCCAGCTGTGTGCATGTTAATTGATTCCTGCTATGGTCAAGATGTCAACCAAGCAGAAACTCTACTGCTCCTTTGGAAGGGGAAGAGCAGGAAGGAGGAGGAGGTGTAGACTGGAAAAGTTCTAGCCTGGTAAAGCTTGGTCCCTCTGCTGTCTGCAGAGCGCACCTTGCAGCTCAGCTGTCTCCACGTCACGCTCTGTTCCCATCCTCGGAAGGAGACCCGGGGATTTTGATCAGCTTTTGGCCTTTTCATGAAAATCCTCAGCTATGGAGCTCAGAATGAGACAGACGAGTTCCCCAAACTACATTTAAAATAAAACCATCTGTATCTCTCCGTCCGTACCCCGTTATATTAGTTCAAGTCCCCAACTTCTCTCACTGCTAAATTTGCTTAATCAAATCTTCATGATGCATTATCCAGCTTCAGCTCCTCCTCTTTCTCCATCACAGCCACAAGGGTCTTCACCCTGTTCCACCTAGCCCGTTATGTGCCATGAGGAAGGAGAGAGACGACGCTTATTGGTTCCAAGTATTCTAATATTCACCACATAAGTTGCTGATGGATCAGGGCTGCAGGACAAGGACTCAGGAGCCTTGTTTCTCCTGAGCAGGGGCAGAAGTAGGGTTTATAAACATAAAAATCACAAACATTTGTTGCCAAGTTAGAGTTACAATTTTCACCAATCAGGATTTAGAGATTAGGGGCTTCCTTGAATGTTCCATCATTGTCAACTGATACACAATGGTTCCTTCTGTTGCTGGGAACAACCACAATATTTCTAGAGAACTAAAAATGCATGACAACCGTTTCTATGGTTTAGGGAGGAGGTGGGTCAGCCATTGGATAGTTCTCAGTTCCCCTCGGCCTTGGGAATCTGAACTTTATTTTACCCTACAGGTAAAATGGAGTCTGAAGTCAAAATGGCAGTACTCAGGCCAAGGTGCTTTTGCCTGCTCCCTTCAGCATCACACGGCTGTTGCTATCTAATGTACTAAAAATCTATAGAGGTCCACTGTCTCTACAATAGAGACCAAATTCCTTCTATAATCTCAAACACCTAGCACAAGTGGGATGCTTATCTACAAGCTCAGCCTCACTCTGGATGCATCCCCCGCTTCAACCACTCTGAGCTTCTCTTTCTCCTCTGCACTGTGCACATCGCTGTTCTCTCTGCCAAGGAAGGCCTGTCTGGATCCGACTTAAGTTCCTCTCATCTTTCACAGTTCATTAAATATAATGTCTGTGGGGAAACTTTCCAAACCCTACATCAAGCTCAACACCTCTATCCTCAGATCCACTGGCTTCTTCTTAAGACCACGGGTCATGCTTCACACTCCCCATTGTGTTAATGCATCCTAACCGCTAACTTAATTGAATTGAGAAACTCTCAGAAAATTTGTAAGACACTCTTCTGGCTGTGTCTTTGAGAGCATTTAGAGACAATCAAGGAGGAAATCTTCAGGAAGTTCCTGGTTGTCATGGTACAAGCTGTTTTTCCTCACTGTGCCTGCTCCATCATTGTAGACTTCAACCATCAGACAAAATGCGTCTGTCCTCTGTTACTTTCCTAGCAGACATTTACCACAGTGACAATACAACTAACAAATCAGTTATTGTTGCAGGGGAGGAGGGCCCACTTGTTTGTCCCGGCCACCCAGCTAGCTTAGCCCCGAAATAATCACACAGAAATTATATTAATTAAATCATTGTTGACCCATTAGCTCTAGTTTTTTATTGACTAATTCTTACATTAATTTAACCCATTTCTATTAATCTGTTTGTTGCCACATGGCAGTGGCTTACAGGGTAAAGTTGTAACCAGCGTCTATCTCAGGCTCTGCTTTCTTCCTCCCAGAATTCAGTTCCATCTTCCCTGCCTACCTAAGTTCTGCCCTATCAGGCCAAGGCAGTTTCTTTATTCATTAACCAATACAAGCAACACATAGAAAGAAGGACCTCCCCCACCATTTCCCTTTTTCTGCTTAAATAAAAAGGAAGTCTTTAACATAATAAAATTACATACAACAAAACAGTTATCAAGCAAGAATTACAGTTACAATATTTATATCTACTTTTTCTTTTATCATAACAAAGGAAAACTATAATAATAACTATTCATTCTTTAACTCCATCAAAGACTCTAGAAGGAAATAATATTACCTAAGTAAACAGGAAGTACATTGTAAGCAACTTTCAAAACTCTAGAATTGACAGAGACATTTTGCTGCCTGGACAGTTACCCAAAGTTCTTCTGTACCATTGGGGCATCCATCTTCAGCCTACAGGCCCATAGTGTCCAGAAGACTTTTCTATGAAGCAGGAAATTTCAAAGACAGTTCCATCTATATTGGCAGTTTGCCAGTCATTTTTTTCTGTATCCTACAGAATGTCTCGCAGACTCTTTTATGAAGCAGGAACCCTGAAGGATCATCTCACCTTTAGGCAAGTTTAGCAGTCATTTCTCTGTGGGTTTTGCATGTCCATTTTTTTACAGCATACCATGAAGCAGTCCAGGCAAGAGCAGTTTCTTGCCCAAATGGTTAACCAACTCCATAAGGAGTCTCTTTAATGCGTATCATTCTCCTGAAGTAGCTTGGTGTTGCCAGAAGCAGATGTGTCTCACTGTCATGAAAGTCTTAAGTTCTTAAACATTTTAAATGTCATATTTTGAAGGTCTCTGAATGATTTGAAGAATACCTATCTAACTGAAATATATCTTTATAAATCTAGAAAATCTAACTAACATGATTACAAGTTTGACTATTATAGATGATTATTTATTAACC
The DNA here is from genome assembly GCF_982192425.1 of Myodes glareolus. NCBI lineage: Eukaryota > Metazoa > Chordata > Mammalia > Rodentia > Cricetidae > Myodes > Myodes glareolus. The sequence continues at coordinate 101,913,477 of NC_142034.1, read as the reverse complement.
TTTATTTCTTAATTATACATTTTTAAATGAATCACATAACCACAACACCTCAGTTAAGAGCAGAAACATACATATAACAAAATTGACCATAAATTTGTATCAATAAACAAAGATCCATACCAATGCAAATCTCTATAGCATATCCCCCCTTTAAATGTAAAAGAATGTTTATAAACAATATTTGGGAACATGGGCATAGTTTTGTTCATACTGCTTCCTGCTGTTTGAGGGGGGGGCAGCTGTTAATCAGGTCTTTCATGGTATATCCTGTGTGCTAGGTTCATCTCAGTCAACAGTTGGGCAAAGTAATGTTTTGAGGGTGTTCACAGCAACCTTTCAGGAGGGTGTGATCTATCAAACCACATTGGTCTAGAAACAATCCACAGGTTCTCATCTTCTGTGAAAACAAAAGAAGAAGCTCTTTTCCAAAACACCATATCCTTAGACCCAAATTCTAAAGTCAAGATATCTTTATAATATTCATGCTGGTTTAGCTTAGCCGTCCATTAAATGAAATGTCTTTCTGTACTTAGTTTTTTTATAGTCAAAAAATTTAAAGATAACACAATAATATATGTAATCCAGACTCTGTGATTTCTTTTATTTTTACTTGGCTTATTTTTCTTTACTTCTTTTAATCTATGACTATCTGTACTGTCTCTTTAAAGAATTTACCTTTTCTAAAAAAGCCATAACTTTATGTTATGACTCTCTATCCTTTTTTTCTCTTTTAAGCCTATGCACATTTATCCAATACTGTGACCCATTTATCGGTCTTTTTTATCTGAATATGTCCTCATTGTGTATATATAATTATTTTATGATAAGAAGAATTTCTTAAAATGCTAAGCAGCTTGGTCTCAGTGGCCCTGGGTGCTGGCTCTGCCTCTCTCAGGCTTTAAATATGGTAGGGGTAGTTCACCTCAGCTCTAGGACTGCTGGGTGGGGGCCATTCTCACCACCTAAACTCTGGGTAGCACCATGCAGCATATAAACCCTTTTTTCTGAGTAAAAGCTAAATCCACCATGCAGCACACTGCATGGAGTGGAAATATTACTGTGTATGGTGGCGAGAATCTGCCATGCTCTCCTGCTTGTGCACACCTAGTAGCTAGTAGATCTGACCCCATCAACTGCCTAAGGCAGGGAGCACTGAGCCAAGGGCATGGTCTCAGCCACTTTCCCCCCCAACCCCGAGTGGGCATACAAACACCCAGGCTCACAAATGCCATTGAAATGCTCCATAGCCGGAGTTTGCGTTGGCGACATGGCACAGGAAGCCGCATCTTAAAATGGCATAGCTTTTTTTCTGTTGCTGCTGTTGAGTCAGGAAAACCTCTCTTAAAGGAGTTGCAGCACGCCTCCAGCAAACAGCAAGCTATGTTAAACTCTATGTTTTATCATAGCAGATATCTTCTGCTATGACAAAACATCTTAATGAAAAGCAGCTTGGGGAGGGAAGGGTTTATTTCAGTTTATTTTTGTCCATCATGAAGGGAAGCCAGGGCAAGAACTCAAGGCGGGAACCTGCCTGAATCAGAGGCCATGGAGAGGGGCTGCTCACTGACCTTTTCCGCATGGCTTGCTCCACCTGCTTTGCTTTAGCTCCTAGGAGAACCTGTCAGGAATGGTGCTGCCCCAGTAACCTGATCTTTCCATATTCCACATCAGTCACTAGTCACAGACTTGCCGACAGGTCAGTCTTACAGAGGCATTTTCTCAGTTAAGATTCACCTTTCCTAGATATGTCTAGGTTTACGGCAAGTTGACAAACCAACCAGCACATATGTTTTCATCATTTCTTCAAGGATTTTATTCATGTTTTGGTCTTATTCACTCTCCCTCCCCAACTCTGCACAGACCCATTCCAGCTTCCCCTTCACCAAACTTTGTGGCCTCTTTTCCCCCATCATGGCCAATCTGTGCTACTCAAATATTCTTGGCTGTATAGCCTTCCGCTGGAGTGTGGTGGCTCATCAGGAGCTACACCCCTAGAGAAAACTGATAGGCGCCCCACATCCTCTTTCTGAAGACCAGAGAAATACTACATCTTCAATGACCCTGCTACTTCAACTGTGTCCTTTACTCTTTTCTCCCCCCCCCCCCCCGCCTTTTTTTTCTGCTTAATCAAAATGCGTTCTGGAGAGAAACGCTGAATAACAGAGGGGAGTGTTTTTCCTTTATTCCACCCATTGTGATTTTTATATGCTAGGCATTGTCGTAAATGTCTCCATGTACTAGAAATCAACACGCTGACCCTAATTCCTGAGTTCACTTGCTCACATGTGGGCACAGTGCGGCCAATCCTATACCAGATAAGCAAATCTTTCAGTAAGCTGGCATGTGTAATAGAAACAAGAAAAACTAAAGTGGGGTGAAGTGGAAGAGCCTGTACAGGGAATGTGTCTGTGGTATGAAATAGGGTGGGAGGTCAATTTCGGTGGCGCACGCCTTTAATACCAGCACTCGGGAGACAGAGGCAGGCGGATCTCTGTGAGTTTGGGGCCAGCCTGGTCTACAAGAGCTAGTTCCAAGACAGGCTCCAAAGTTACAGAGAAACCCAGTCTTGGGGGAAAAAAATCAAAGGTGACAGTGAGATTGGGGCTGTCAAAGAAAGAACATGTAAGCCAAATCACATTTGAAAGAGCACTCCAGTGTATGGTAAAGGCCTGCAGGGAAAACACAGTGGGAATGTTCAAGGATCCCAGTGCAGATGGGGCAGAGATGAAGGGGGACTAGGAACAAGGAAGGAGTGAGGTACCAGGTGCTGGGCTTGTTGCATGCTTTATGTCAGAAGAGGGGCATAAAGAGTTGTGATTTGACTCACACCCAGGTAGCTGTGGAGAAAACAGGATGTGAGGGGGGTTAGGAAGGAAGCTTTGAAGGAGACCAATGAGGGCTCTTACAGGCTGACACCACGGTAGGAACAGTAAAAATCAATTGGCATCAAAAGAAGGAGATATGAAGGAAAGGAGCGGAGGCAAAGGAAAAAGGAAGGAAGGAAGGGAAGAAGGAAGGAAGGAAGGGAGGGAGGAAGGAAGGAAGGGAGGAAAGAAGGAAGGAAGAAATAAAGGAAGGAAAAAATATACCATTTTTACACACTCAAAAACATTTGCATGTAGAACCAGCAACCAACAGACAGACAGAGAGCATGAACGAAAGGGAGAAACGAAGGAAGAACTAAGTAGCTGTAGAGAGGAGGTTGCTATGAAAGGTCTAGCCTGAGGCTCTGAGGCGCCATTGTACTTTAGGTACTGTCAAACAGTCCGAGGAGTACCAGGTGGTCACTGCTGTCTGAGAGTCTGGGAAACTCTCAGTCGTCAATTCTTTTCCCTGTGTGCCTGGTACAATTTGTTCTCTTCTTGCAAAAACTCAGGAATGAACAGGGAGAAATTTTAAAATTTACCCTAAGATTCATTTAGATCCTGCCTCTGGTTTTCAATGTCTTTCATAATGAGTATTAAATTATGCCATGTAACTTCTTCAAAAAAAAATATAGAGTGAGAGGGAGTATGTGTGTGTGTGTGTGTGTGTGTGTGTGTGTGTGTGAGAGAGAGAGAGAGAGAGAGAGAGAGAGAGAGAGAGAGAGAGAGAGAGAGGAATAGCTAAGAGAAAATAATAAGGGAGAAAAGGAAAGGAGAGCAGAGAGGAGGGAGGGAAGGGAAGGGAGCGAGATACCGATTTTTTAATACATTCAAGGGCAAAAGGATTCTTCATCTTTAAGGACAAAAGCAGTCGTGAGGTAGGAGTAAAGAAATGACAGCCACATATATGTATTGAGTTTGTCTGCTTCCCAAAACCTAGGTGAACAGTGATCAAGAAAGCAACTAGAGCAGCAGTCCCAGAAGCTTCATTAGACTCAAGCTCCCTTGCCCGCCTTGCAGGCACCAGTGGGCCCCAGGTGCTCCTCGAGGCCCCCTATGCACAGGAACTCTCAATGGAGAACAGAAAGGGAAACCAGCTTCCCTCTGTGGCTCAGCAGGAGTCTTAGGAAGCAACACAAAGCCCTGGGGGTGGGGACCACGGCCTTGCTAGTGAAGCAGACAGAGCTGATTGTATAACTTCCCCCAAGGTCTTGTAGCTCTGGGCTGGGGAGACTTGACAGATACCCAATTATTTCACCTTGAGGGTGTTTCAACTTCAGGCTCCCCAGAAGGAGAATGCCTGGCGTTGATGAACTGCCCTGGAAAGTAGAAGGCAGGAAAGAGTCCGTGATGACAGTGGGGTTCCAGCCCGTTTCTGGGGGACTCTGGCAAAGCTACAAATGGAAGGTGAGTGAGAAGCCAGCACCGGACAGTAAGCAATGGACACTACAAATGGAAGGTGAGTGAGAAGCCAGCACTGGACAGTAAGCAATGGACACCCTGCACAGCCACCGGTCTCAGCTGACCAGCTCCACGACACCGCGCCCTAGACACCGGCCTTAGTGTGTGTGTCCGCGTGTATACATTACCACACATTTTCACGTGTGATAGCACACATGAAGCCAGAGACTGACGCTGACATTGGGCATCTTTCTCAATCAATTTTCACTTATTTTCTGAGACAGGGTCTCTGGCTGACCAGCAAGGGGTGCCCCTGGCTCCAGGTCCCCAACACCAGGATTATAGACACAAAGCTGCTACTTCTGATTTTTTTCTAAAAATGAGTTCTGGGAATCTGACTCAGGTTAGGCTATGAGTTGCTGCATGGCAAGCACTTTAGCACTGAGCCATCTCCCCAGACCCATGAGCTCAAGTTCTGAAGACAAATATGACGTGTGTTCTGTCACTGCCAGATTCTCATGGCTTAGCCAAAGCCTCACATATCATGGGGGGCAAATAAAAACAGTAGCTTTGTGGGTAAATGAAGCGAGATCTAGAATCACTTAGTCTTTTATTAGACTCATTATCGTTGAAAACCACATGAAGACTTTACTTTTAATATTAAATTCATGTATCCGTGTTTATTGGGCACCTGCTATGTGGCGGGCAGTGGGCTGCATAATAGAAACTCATTAATTAGCACGATATCGCCTCTGCCTTCATGAAGCGCACGTCCCAAGGCTGAGAAAGACAAAAGCACTAGCTGTGCTGCTAATTACTTAAAGATGACTTCATATTGGGGTACAATGTAAGGAGTGAGCATGGTGCTGAGGGAAGCCACCACAGGGGACAGTGCCCGGGCACTGAGGAAGACAGGGGCACCTGTGTAATGTCCGGATGTCCGTAGAGCTCCGTGAGAAAAGAAGAAGTGTACGTTTAATTTAAAAAGCAATATTGACTAACCACTGTGAACTTCTGTCCCTCTGCTGTCTCATCTGTGGAGCCCACAGTGGGAGCACGTCCCACCAGTGATGACCTTGCCCCTTAGACTCGCAGTCACTGAAATTCCAAGGCAGGGGCCAATGCTTCCTCTCTGCAGCATTCAAGGGAGACCAATCATTTTCCATCCTTCCCATCTCCAGATGTTCCCTCCAATGGGACAGCCATGCTTTCCTTTCCATCCTTCCCATCTCCAGATGTTCCCTCCACTGGGACAACCATGCTTTCCTTTCCATCCTTCCCATCTCCAGATGTTCCCTCCACTGGGACAGCCATGCTTTCCTTTCCATCCTTCTCATCCCCAGATGTTCCCTCCACTGGGACAGCCATGCTTCATGGAGGAGCTGCATGGGAGTCCCTTCTCCAAGGCACTATCAGCAATGACACAGCCAGGGCAGAACTATTTGACAGAAGTGTCACCCTGTGCTGTCCTTCAGAGAGCAGAGACTCGTGTGCTGCAGCCTGGGTGATAGAGACACGAGGTCTTTGGGAACATGTGGGTTTCATCTCTCTCTTGGAGTCTCCATTACGCTGGTTTTTTGTTTTGTGTTGGGTTATATTTTGTTTTTACCTTATAAAGAATTATTTGTTCATGCAAACATATTTTATTGTTTTTTAACTTTTATTCATTTCTCATGCATTACATCCTGACCACAGTTTTCCCTCTCTCCTCTCCTTCCAGCCCCTTCCCCAACATCACTCTCCCCAAGATCAATTTCTCCTCAGTTTCCCTTCAACAATTACAAAGATTAAGTCTTTCAGGAATATCCACTGAAAACGGCCTAGCAAGGCACAATAAGACTATTAAGTATAAACTCTCATATCACGGCTAGATATGGCAACCCAGTAGGAGGAAAAGGTCCCAACTACAAGCAAATGTCAGAGACTCCCACTGTTGAGAGTCCTGCAAGAACACCAAGCTGTACAACTATAAGGTATATGCAGAGGACCTAGCTCCAACGCATACATTGTCACTTCAGTTTCTGTGAGCCCCTATGAGCCCTGCATACTTGATTCTGTGGCTTGGTTCCTATTCCCCTCTGGCTCCTACAATCCTTATTCCTGCTTTTCTGTGGGGGTTCCCTCGGTTCATCTAGTGTTTTACTGTGGGTCTCTGCATGTGCTCCCATCAGTTGCTGAATGATGCCCCTCTGATGACAATTGGGCTAGGCATCAATGTATGAGTATAGCAGAATATCATTAGAAATTATTTCATTGGCTTCTTTTTGTCAGTCATACTTGGTTCTATCCCAAGACTCTGCTGTCCCACCACTGGTTCCTGACTCTCCAGGCATGTCAGGTGTGGGCTCCCTCCCTTGGTGTAAGCCACAAGTTGGACCAGTCATGGGTTGGCCACTCCCACAAGCGCTGTCCCACCATTGCCCCAGCGTCTCTTGCAGGCAGACAGATTGTATGTAGGCTGAAGGTTTTGTGGCTGGGTTGATGTCCCAGTTTCACTGCTAGGAGCCTTGCCTGGTTATAGAAGATGGCCAATTTGGGCTCCATATCCCTCATGACTATGAGACCTCTCCAGGATCACTCTCATAGACTTCAGGGAGTTTCCACTGCATTAGGTTTCTATACTGTCCCCCAATTCCAGTCATCTCTCCCACCCCCTGCCTATTTCGTCCTGTCCCCATTCCCACCCACCATTACTCCGCTTGCAAAATCTGTTCTATTTCTCCTTCTGAGGGAGATCCTTGTGTCCTCCCTTGAGTTCTCCTTGTGACTTAGTTCCTCTTGGTCTGTGAATTGTACTAGGGGATTTCCTACAGCTGATTTATACTTTTAGTGAAGAGGCTGGATACAAGATTAACCTGAAAAGCAGCCCTCCAATACACAAATGACAAACAGACTGAGAACAAAATCAGGAAAACAACACTCTTTACAATAGCTGTAAATAAGATAAAATATCTTGGGTTAATTCTAACCAAGCAAGTAAAACACTTGTATGATAAAACTTCAAGTCTTCGAAGAAGATGGCAATATATCCCATGCTCATGGGTCAATAGGATTAACATAAGAAAATGGTCATCCTGCCAAAAGCAATCTACATATTCAAGACAATCCTCATCAAAATTCCAACACAATTCTTTACAGAACTTGGAAGGACAATACTCAACTTCACACAGAAAAACAACAACATCAAAAAAAAAAAAACCAACAAGATAGTTAAAACAATCCTGTATAATAAAAGAACATCTAGAGGTGTCACTATCCATAATCAAGCTGTACTATAGAGCTATAGTAATAAAAGCAGCATGGTATTTGCATAAAACCAGACAGGTTGTTCAATGAAATTGAATGGAGACCCAGATGTAAATTCACATAGCTATGGAATCTGATTTTTGATAAAGAAGTTAGAAAGACACAATGGAAAAATGAAATCATCTTCAACAAATGGTGCTGTTCTAACTGGTTGTCTACATAAGAAGAAAGCAAATGGATCCATATCTATTACCCTGAACAAAATTCAAGTCTGAGTAAAGCAAAGACCTCAACATAAATCCAGATACACTGGACCTGATAGAAGAGAAAGTGGGGAATAGTCTTGAATGCATTGACACAAAAGACAACGTCCTAAAAGAACACCTGGATAGCACAGGCACTGAGAACAACAATCAATAAATGGGACCTCATAAAACTTAAAACCTCTGTAAGGCCATGGATATTGTTAATAAGACAAAACAGCAGCCTAAAGAATGGGGAAAGAACTTCACCAACCCCACATCTGACAGAGTGCTAATATCCAAATATATAAAGAACTTAAGGAACTAGACATCAACAAATGAAATGATTCAATTAAAAAGTAGGGATAGATCTAAGCAAAGAATTCTCAACAGAAAAAAAAAACTCAAATGCCTGAGAAACACTTAAAGAGATGTTCAGCATCCTTAGCCAGCAGGGAAAAGCAAAATGACTCTGGGATTCCATCTTATACATGTCAGAATAGCGAAGATCAAAAACACTGATGATAGCTTATGCTGGAGAGGATATGGAGCAAGGGGAACACTCCTCCATTGCTGGTAAGAGTGAAAACTTGTACAGCCACTTTAGAAATATAAATGGCAGTACCTCAGAAAACTGGGAATTGATTTACTTCAAGACCCAGCAATACCACTCTTGGGCATTTAAAGTAAGGATGCTCAATCATACCACAAGAGCACTTGCTCACCCATGTTCATTGAAGCTTTATTCATAATAGCCAGAACCTGTAAACAACCTAATGTCTCTCAATGGAGAAATGAATAAAGAGAATGTGGTACATTTTCACAACTGCTACTCAGCTGTTAAAAGCAATGACATCATGAAATTTGCAGGCAAATGGATGGAACTAGAAAAGATCAACCTGAGTGAGGTAACCCAGACCCAGAAAGACAAACATGGTGCATACTCACTTTTAAGAGGATATTAGCTGTTAAGTAAAGAACAATAATTAAGCTGTTCTTTTCCCTGCCCAGCTCAACTGCTGTGTTAGCTACAGTTTCTGGAGAGCACTAATTTCCTCAGCGGCCAAGTGGCGGGTTCAAGGTCAGTGAGATAGAGAGAAACTTGCAGTCCGAGGAACCCCAGCTCAAAACACACGGCCTTTAGTGAGTGGCTTCCCAATTCGATGGTGCTGTGTGGAAATGGAACTTTAGGGCTGTATTCTTACTCCAGGAGCTTGCTGTACGGCTAAGTGAGCTTGTTTGTGGAGCAGTGACGCATCCTTGGCAGGCAGTCTACTCACTGCACATCCACTATTGGGTTAGGGCAAACGTTTCCAAATGGCCTTCCTCTTCATTTACATAAACATGTACACTCAGGTATTTTCCTTCTCGTGCTCACATAGCACAATTACACATATATTTTTAGTTGGTATGTTCAATCATGTATATCTATATTACATTCATATTTTGTTATTCTTCAAATTATCCTGTTTGCTCAGAAAATACCTTCTTCTCTCTCATCTGTGGGGATCTTGACCATCTCCTCACACTGAGATATCAGTAAAAGTGAAGAGAAGTATTGGTGGCCATCCAGTCTCAGGGCTACACCCCTCCATCCAGTCTCAGGACTACAACCCTCTGTCCAGTCTCAGTGCTACACCCCTCCGTTCAGTCTCAGGGATACACCCCTCCGTCTAGGCTCAGGGCTACACCCATCTGTCCAGTCTCAGGGCTCCTCCCCTCCATCCAGGCTCAGGGCTACACCTCTCAGTCTAGGCTCAGGACTACACCCGTCTGTCCAGTCTCAGGGCTACACCCCTCCATCCAGGCTCAGGGCTACACTCTCCGTCCAGGCTCAGGGCTACACCCCTCTGTCCAGTCTCAGGGCTACACCTCTCCATTCAGGCTCAGGGCTACACATCTCCAGCTGCCAGTATCTTCATGCCTGCTTCCTGTGCATCAGTGTGAGGGTTTCCAATGCACAGGTCTGTAATCTAAACTAAGAAACAACTTAAAGGGAAAAAGTCTTTCATTGACTTGGGGCTCAGTAGGTTCTGGGTTGGATTCACCTGTCTTTACTTCCCCACAAATACACACCACCAGGTTAAGACTTTTAGAGCTTTTCATGCGGGCTGTGGAGATCAAACTCAGCCTCTTGGGCCTGTGCAGCAAACACTGTCAACACAACCATCTCCTCAGCCCCTAACGGTGATTTAAATGTTTAGTTTTCATTTCTTACTTATATTGCTTACTATTTGCACAATATGCATTGCAGTATGAATTTCCTATGTCCTGATCACATGGATACATTCCCCATAGAATTTTAAAATTTTCTATCTTGTAATAATAAAAACTTCAGAAGAAATAGCACCCTCTTCCAAAGCACTGTTCACCTCCTCTCTCCTAGAATTATTTGCACGACCCTAACTCTGTCCTCTTAAGAAACTGATACTACAGGACCCAAGAATCTCATTCAGACTACACCAGTTCTGCATGCGCTCGACTCTGGGTACATTTCCATGTGATCTTATCCATGTGTAGAACTGTGTAACTACTCATGGTGCCCGTCCTGTCAGTCAAAGTGTTCCATGGTAACAAGGCTTCTCTGTACTGGTCCTTTAGAGCTGAAGCCTCCACAATACCTAGGCGTGTCCAATCTGTCCTCCATCTGTGTGTGCAAATGAGAGTGCACATGTGAGCACATGTGCAAGTGTTCAAGAATGCATGTACGTGTGGAGACATGAAGACAACCCCAGGCATTGTTCCTCAGAAGTCATCTACCTTGCTTTAGCATTTTTTAAGAAAAAAGATTATTTTTATTTTTATTTTCATTTGTGTATAATACATACACATGAATATAGGTGCCTACAGAGGCTGGAGAAATCAGGGCGCCCCCACCCACCCACCCATGTTGGAGTTAAAGGCAAGATGCCAGATGTGGGTTCTGGAAATTGAACTCAAGTCATTTTCTCTGCAAGAACAGTATGGGATCTTAATCATTGAACCATCTCTCCAGGACCTACCTCACTTTTTCAGACAGTGCTCCTCACTGGCGTGGAGCTCACCAGTAAGCTAGACTAGCTAGCAGTGAGCCCCAGGGGTCTTTCTGCCTCTATCTATTCAGGACAGATGACAAGCATGCACAACCATACTCAGATTTTTGCTTGGGTGTTGGGGATCAAACTCGGGTCCTCATGACAACACACCCATACTGCCTTCCCTGACCCCTCCTAGTATCCATATTGGAACAACACAGGTGCTAAACAAGAGCCTTGAGCATACGGGACTGCCTACAGGAACAGCTCAGACCACCCTGAGCCTCACTTTCCAGAACGTCATGTCTCTCCATGACTTGTCACCCAGCTTCAGGATCCCTTTCATATCTATTCCAACCCAACACTCCATTGTGATTATGCCTTTCAAAATATATACTTCAGAAAATAGACCGCACTCCCCCATGGTCTCTCCAGCTGTGCACTGTCCAGTGTGCTGTATCCCTGACCCTCGATCCTTCCATCTGAGAGCTCTCTGTGCCTGCTTGGAAATCTCCACTTTAGAAGAAATCGTCTATAACCTTTACATATTAACAAGAATTTAAATTCCTGTGGATGCAAATACCTACTTTCATCTCTTAGAGGAAGACAGGCACCCGCTGTTGCGGTGTAGCTATGCATGCTGTATGTACCCTGCACGTGAACACTCAGATGAGGCGAGCAGGGGCTGAAACCCAGATTGCCCTCTACCTACCATGCTGTAAAAGATGACTTGAGGATAGGCAATCTCAAAGACAGAGCTACATCATTATGTAAAGATGCTAATCATTCGCAACCTACACACTGGGAGATGTGCATCCACTCCAATGGTGTCTAGCTCTAACTCAACAGGGGTGCGTCTTGGACTGCAGGGATGACTCAGTCAGTAAAGTACTTGCCAAGCAAGCAAGAGGATCAGAGCTCAATCCCCAAACCCACAAAAAAAGGTGAGTCTGAGTCTGGCTGTAATCCCAGTCTGCAAGGGTGAGGGCAGTGCAGAGGTGAGGGCAGTGCAGAGATGAGGGCAGCAGGGTCCTTGGGACTTGCCAATTTACCTGAATCAGCAACCCAGGTTCAGTAAGAGATCTTGTCTCCAACAGAATGGTGAAGGTGATGGAAGATACGCAGCCTCCACCTCTGGCCTCCACACACGTGAGCATAAACACATACGCTTGCGCTCAAACAGGGAGCATCTTTCCCTGGTTTGTTTGTAGGCTTTGAAAGGCAAGCAGAGTCTGTGGCACCTTAGGGAAGTTACTTTACCTCACCATGCCTAGGCTTCCTTACCTCTGAAATGAGGGTGATGAGAGCACCCACCCAAAGACTTGTCACAAGGAAGTGGGACAATCCCTGCAGAAAGCATAGCGTCTGGCTTATGAAAAACACACAGCAAACCTTGTCTTCCTCTTGCCACTACTAAAGACAGGGAGGGACCAGCTCAGCACCAGAACCAGTACGCAAACCATGACTGGAAAGTAACAGCTTTGTACGAAGTGCAAGATGACGGGAGTATCCTTAATGAACCAACGCTTCTGATTCACAGCCGCCGAGCGAGCGTCAGAGGGTCAGCAGCTCCCTGCTAATGGTGCTGAGGAGATAAATCGGCTTGGAGAGGCTGGCAGAGCGTCCTTCATCCTGGAGCCCAGCCAGCTGGTTTTCACATAGCGGGTCAGGTACCCAGCCCCAGGCACTCTCCTCCTAGCCTGATGCCCTTCTTCAAACAGCTTATTACTTTTTTTCTATTTCTTGCAAGATGTAGGGTTTTCATTTCTTTTCCCCGAGAAAATCCCATCTGTTCTCTGTCAATATTTTCACTCCCAGAATAATAGTCTCAGTGTCTAGAAAGAACTACATAGTCTGCCCCGCCTGCCAGTTTCCAAAATCCAGAGAAGGAAGATGGTCACCTGGGAAGCATATTAAAAATGCGGATTTGGGGGCCCTCCTTTAGCCCAGGACAGTTAAGTGACTGGTGTTTAATTGGCTGTCCCAAGTCCTCCAAGACACAGAGGGCTGTGGTGAACCCCAGGCTGGACCACAACTCAGGCAGAGCTGAGCCGAAAACATAGGCTTCTTCCTGCAGGTATTTCCCAGTGAGGAGATGTTCCACTGATTGCTTTGTCTGTCCCCAACTGTGCCACTGCTGTGATGATGATCTCGATTGTCAGGCTGATTAACTGTGAGGTACCTGGGAGATTAGTCAAACCATCTCAGGTGTGCTTATGAGTGTGATGAGTGTGCTTCCAGACAGGACTAATTAAAGGCAAAGGCCCACCTGAATGTGGGCAACACCATTCCATAGGCTGGTGGATCAGATGGAACAGAGAAAGAAAAAGGCCAACAAACCCATATTCTCCCTCTCTTTCTCTCTTTTCTCTCCCTCCCTCCCTCCTTACTTTTCTCCCCATCTCTCCCCTCTCTCTGCTTCTTGACTGCCATGGACTGTACAGCTTCCTCTGCCACATCCCCTCCCTCACAGCAGGTCCAGAAACAGGGAACCAGCCAGCCATGAATTGAAAGCATAAGCCAAACAAATCCTCCTTCCCTTGACCTCTTCCTGTGAGGTATTATGTCAGAGCAGCAAAAGGACTAACACATCCACAGTGACCTTGAAGGTCTTAGTTAAATGTCCTTGGATGCCTTTGGGAGCTTTTGAACCCAGCCCTCACTCTCAACTTACAATAAAGCTTATAGCTCACGGCTGGCTCCTCAAAAGACATGGCCCTGGATTCAGTGGAAGGGTTAAGGTGAGAAGGGTGAGGTATCTGGACAAGCAATGGCAGTGGGGCATAGCTGGTATTTTCTTTGGGCCACCAACCAGTTCCCAAATAAAGACATGGAGACTTACTATTAATTATGAATTTCGGTCTTAGCTTAGACTTGTCCTGCTAGCTCTTTTAACTTAATTTAACCTGTTTCTTCTATGTTTTGCCTTTGGGAGTTTGTACCTTCTTTTATTCTGTATGTCCTTCTTTCCTGCTTCCTCTGCATCAGGCTGGCTGACCCCTGGAACCTCCCTGGCATCTCTTTTTCTTCCTTCCCCAGCCTACACTCTGTTGGGAGCCACCTGGAGGCACAGGTGGTCCTGCAGTTTGGAGGTATACCTGGCTTAGCCATGTGGGGCTGAGCACCCTTGCCTGCACCCTTGCTTGCACATGCTCAGACCAGCAGAATGGCATTAACCAATCAGGACAGCGTTCAAGCCTCTCCACCGTTTAAAAGCAGCTGCCTCTGGACTCTACTTCCTCTCTCTAAGCTTTCTCTTGTCCCTGCTCTATCTTCCCTTCCCCCAATTTTCCTCAACGGAATGCTCCAAATAAAGACATGTACAGGGAAGGAATTCTCGTTTTTAGTGGCGTTCATTCCTGCCGGACAGGAAGCGCGCCGCAACACTCCTCCTCCTTACTCTCCCTGTTGGGAAGTCTCACCTATACCTCCTCCCTCACTATTAGCTATTAGCCCTTCAGCTTCTTATTCGATGAGTAAGACAGCAACACACCTTTATGTAATTAAACAAGCAAGACACATCTTTACACAGTTAAACAAATATTCTGCAACAGCAGGGCGAATGGAAGGATCAACAATATTTGAGAAAACCAGGAAGAGAAGAGGGATCTAAGAATGAGGTGGAAGGGGTTATCTAAGAGGCTTATCCAGCGGCCAACACACTAGACCGTCTTACACCTTTGGTGCAGCATTTTGCATGAAGTACTAGCTAAAGAGAGACTATACAGCAACTGCCATGCTAAGCTCTCATCAGGACCAGCTTTGACAATGTCCACAATGATGGAGACAGCAAAGACTATAAAGCTTCAGTGAAAAGATTGGAAAACATGCTCTGGGACAGAAATCAGAAAATATACATGCAAACTGTGCATGCCCAAAGGCATTCTCATGTAGGCAAAAGCACATGCATACACAGAGCTAGACACTAAGAGTGCACATAGAAGGTGTGTGTACATCTCCATTAACAGGGGCATGTGAACATGGACATACACACAATAAAAGATGAACTGCGTGCAAATCTTGTGTCAGAAAATATCCCCTACTGCACTAACTCTTACACCTGTCATCAGACTCTGAGATCCTTACATGAGAAATGGTGTCATGTTTGCACTGTCAACTCCAGCAGGGACTGGAAGAGAAAGGGCTTCAGCAGGCCACACACTTGAATGCCAACTAGCCCTCCTCCCATGGCTACAGATGCAAGTTCTTTCAGGGCTGTTTCCTCACATCAGCAGAAATCAAGTCTGACTGCAGATGTAAATGCCAAAGTCCCATCAGGTTGTCTGGCTCACAGGCCTCTCTGAGAAAGGGGTAAACATCCAGGTTCCGAAATCAAAGACTACAAGGGCAGGGGGTGGGGGGGTGGGGGGTTCTCAGACAGCAACTTAGATGATGTCGATTGGTTTCAAAGCTGTCTATCCTTCAAATATTCTAGGATTGAAAGAGAAGATGTCATCGCATCCTCTAGAGGCCTGAACAGAAAGTATGCAGAAGTGGGGGCTTTTGCTTCTTCTAGAACAGTCAACCCAAATGGCAGAATGAGGGTCTACTGCCCTCATGCCTGGCGATCCTCAGTTTGAATACAGTTCACTCTGTCTGAACCTTGTGCTACAGGCACAGCCTCTGTATCTTTTTTCTGGTGAATATCTTCCACTCCAAACAGCTGGAGGAACCACACTGAGGTCAGAAAGACCGGACATCCTCCTGGATGCTATGCGGCTAGTTTGACAGTAGCTTCAGGCAACGGTATCTTTAAAGAACTCGTCCAGGGGGCAGGGCAGAGATTGGCAGCTCTTACAGTTCAGCAGAGAGCCTGAGGAATTAAAATGAGCTTCTAGGCATGGCTCACCCCGAGGAAGTAGCCGGCTGGCCCTGTGTGCTGAGCTACCGTGTCCTAGGCAGGATGTGTCTACAGAGATTGCCAATGTCACCTTCATGGGACTGCGGAGTCATTGGGGAAATGTAAAGAGAAAGGGGTGGGGAGGCATGGAAGTGTAGAAGACTCTCACTCAAACATTTTTATCCCAGTTCACCCAGAAGCTGTGCTTTTTATTTTATGTTTATATGTCTCTGTGTGTGTGTGTGTGTGTGTGCATTATACACAAGTACATTTGTGTGTGCTGGGCTGTCACGGTTACTGTTTGTCAATTTGACACAAACTCGAGTCATCCAGGAAGAGGGAACTTCAACTGAGGAATTGCCCCCAACAGATCAGCCTGGGAGCCTGTCTATGGGGGTTCCTTGACTAACAACCAATGGGAAGGACCCAGCCCACTGTGAGCTGTGTCACTCAGGGCAGGAGCTCTTGGGTTGTATTAGAAAGGCTGCTGAGCATGGCATGGAAGAAAGTCAGGAAGCAGGGGTCTTGGTCTCTACCTCAGCTTCTGCCCCCAGGTTCCTGCCTCGAGTTCCTGTCCTGGCTTCCTTTGATAATGAC